>NC_142737.1:17480000-17565000 GCF_051943395.1 Hippocampus bargibanti | reverse complement strand
GAAATCAATACCCCTGCTTGAGTGCTCGGCATGCTGTACCTACCGGTGCTTTGTACGCATAACATTAATATGAGCCAAAGATCAATTCACCCTTTCTCGGACAGTGGTTATGGCAGTGGGTAGCTTCTCATGTTATCAGCTCACAGGGACCATGAATGAGTTAAACACCGATGATCTACCAATGACTCACTCAAACAGAACATAACAGAGCATCCAGGTTCCTTTCATTCACCATAAATCTAAACCGGGGAGGGGGTGTTTGAAATCTCCTGAAAGCTCCTCCTAGCATTGTCCAACAACGGTTTGCGATTCTAAGAAATACTGTAGGCTTCAAATCTACCATCATTGAAACCTTAAAAGGAATAATAATAATACATTTTATTTCAAGCGCCTTTCAAAACACCCAAGGACACTTTACAATAAAAACAATAGAACACAGCACATAACAATAAAACCATAAGTAAAATGATAAATAATAAAATAGCAGAGAGAATTAGACATTGAAAGCAATTTTAAACAAATGGGTTTTGAGATGAGCCTTGAAAATAGGGAGGGAGTCAATATTACGGATGTTGGGTGGGAGTGAATTCCAGAGTTTGGGAGCAGAGCGGCTGAAAGCTCTGCATCCCATCGTGGTGAGACGGGCAGAGGGCACATAGAGGTGAAGGGAGGATGAGGATCTGAGGGACCGAGAGGGAACAGAGATTTGAAGCAGGTCAGAAAGATAGGGAGGAGCAAGGTTATGGATGGCTTTGAAAGTAAACAGAAGTATTTTGAATTCGATACGATGTTTAACCGGTAGCCAGTGGAGTTGCTGGAGGACAGGGGTGATGTGGTGAAAGGAGGGGGTTCTAGTGATGATCCGGGCTGAAGAATTTTGGACGAGTTGGAGTTTATGGAGAAATTTCTGATTGACACCGAAGAGAAGTGCGTTGCAATAATCGATGCGGGAGGTGACAAGACTGTGGCTAAGGATAGCAGCGGAGTGAGGGGTGAGCGAGGGACGGAGACGGTTAATATTACGGAGGTGGAAATAAGCAGACCGAGTAATGTTATTAATATGGGAGTGAAAGGATAGTGAGCTATCGAGGATGACACCCAGACTCTTGACCTGAGGGGAGGGGGACACGGTAGAACTGTCAATGGTGAGGGAGAAACTGTTAGTTTTGTGGAGGGTGGATTTGGTACCGACAAGAAGAAGTTCAGTTTTTTCGCTGTTGAGCTTGAGAAAGTTATGGGAAAGCCAGGATTTAATTTCTGAGAGGCAACATGAGAGGGATGAAGGTGGAAGAGAGGCGTCGGGTTTGCTGGAGAGGTAGAGTTGGGTGTCATCCGCGAAGCAGTGAAAGTGAATGCCAAACTTACGAAAAATATTGCCAAGAGGAAGTAGGTAGATAATAAAGAGAAGTGGCCCCAGGACAGACCCTTGAGGCACACCAGAGGACACTGGAGAGGACCGTGAGGTGAACGAGTTGATTTGGATGAATTGTGCGCGATCAGAGAGATAGTAATGAAACCAGCGGAGTGGGGTGTGGGTGATGCCTAGGGTGGAAAGTCTGTCGAGAAGGATAGGGTGGGAAATGGTGTCAAAAGCTGAGGTCAGGTCGAGAAGGATGAGGATGGAGAGTGAACCGGCATCGGCTGCCATAAAAAGATCCGCGGAATAAAGTGGTGTGGACAGCCTCAATACGATCATGAGCCTCCAGTTTGCTGAAAAAGCATTGACAGGCCTGTGAAATGTTTGTATCACTTTTACCTTTGTCCCTCTTTGTGAAGTGATGAGCATTGGAATCGCCCAATTCCTGCAAAATGGGCTGTAAATCATTCGAACTGTCATTGGGCTTTAACAAGCGCACCACACTCCCTTATTGACACATTTCGCCCCGGGAATGCGTCTGTCCTCGGCATGGAAACAATATGTTATAATTGTCTGCCATTCAAAAAAAAAGCTGCGCGTGTTTATCTTTGTTCACGAAAAGGCGGGTGAGTATAATAGCATCTAATTTGTGGCAGCCGTCTGGATTTTAGCTTGCTATTCAATCCACTGTTCAATTCATCTGGTCTTTGCTGAAGATCCCATGTTTGGAATAGGGCCTTCAAAGGGTAATCACGTTACCATCCCGTGACAGAGATAACATTTTAGGGGAGTTAACATTGTCACTTTTATTAGTCCCATCTATTTTTTTAATCACCTGGAGCAATGTATACATTTAGATGAACTCGGACCCCAATCGATTAATTTATGTCTAATGCAGACAAAACTGACGATGGAAGACTGAGGGCCGAATCCCCACTCAATGAATTGCTAAGAGCACAGTCCGAGCTGCACCGTGAATTTTCACCTCTTTTGCACCCATAGTTTGCTCCATTTTAATGTCCCATTCACAGAGGATATTGTGCAAATGAAATACCAGCGGTAAAACACACCCACCGTGACAGCTAACGGTGCACCAAAGTGCATTCTGCCAGTTAATGAGGCCTTTCACCATCTGCCCATACTTAGGACGCCATCTGATTTACCAGTTAGCAACGTGCTAATTAAGTGCACCCGTGGCATCATCAGGGCTTCGAGTTCATGAAATTCAGTTTGTTACATTGTCCATTTTGATTGGGACTCTTCAAAGCACACCCTTGTTTCTGTATATTAGATGTTTACAAATTCCTGTGAGTGTTTGGAGATGTCAGAAGACAGGAAACAGGCCATTAAACAATTCAAGCTGGTCAAGACGGGAGACAGGAGAAAGGCAAAGCTTCCAGTGGAGATCACTTGGGGAGTTCCCAAAAATGCTCTTTGTCTGTGGTTATTTATTTTTTTGGGCCCTGAGCGCGATGGGCTCTATTTTTGTAGACACCACACACACTGTAGGTGTGTGTGTGTGCGTGCACGTGCGTGTGCGCATATGCGTGTGTGTGTGTGTGTGTGTGTGTGTGTGTGTGTGTGTGTGTGTGCGCGTGTTTGTGTGTGTGTGTGTGTGTGTGTGTGTGTGTGTGTGTGTGTGTGTGTGTGTGCAGAAGGGGAGGTCTACAGGTGTCCACTTAACTGCAAGCAGGTTGTGTTCACTTCCACAACCATGCAAAGCAAACATCAAAAGAACGAAAATACCGCCCATGCTTATCGTTTGATTGCACTTTGCGCTAGACTTGCGCTGGGCATGAAAACAGGGCTCTGTGTGAATCTAAAGATTCAGAAAAGAATAAACAATAGGATATCCCTGACAAGGAAAAAGTCTCAAGATGCTCTTATGTGAACATGGTGTCACTGTTTGACATATTCTGTTCAATTGATTTCTGAGCTAACCCATCAAAAAATATCAGAAAATGTTCTATGGTACATTAACTAGTACACCAAAGGAAATTATTTTCATTCAGGGAATATGTAGCATAAACTTTACATTAGCTGGTGGTCAGGAAAATATGTCAAGCACTGCACTACTGAAATGATTTATACCCATTATCCATTGCTCTCAATTCCCTCTGCAGCTTGGTAGCCTCCTTTCGAGTTTAAATTATTATCAATTAAAGTAATGTATTTACCAGTGTGGAAGGCGCACCCAAAAGCCTTGATTTTCTTCAAAAGATGACCCTGCGCCATATACACAGGTGCGCCTTATATGTGAAGTAATATTGAGTCACAACAGGTCTCGCAACGACTGTAAACAGCCACGACTCCATTTCTCCTTGTCAAAGAAGTTGTGTGTAACCCCAGCTTCTACTGTAGTGTATTATAATGTGGTGTGCCTTATATTTGGAAAACATTCATCTATTTATATATTATATTTGGAAAACATTTTTTCATTCATTGAAGGTGCGCCTTATAGTCCGGTACACCACATATATGGAAAAAAGTTTGAAAATACACCATTCATGGGTACACCTGAGACTCTCCTTATACTCCGGTGTGCCTTATACACGTCTTTTTCCCTGTATAAGGCGCACCGGAGTATGAATGGTGTATTTTCAAGCTTTTTCCATATATAAGGCGCAACCTTCAATGATGAAAAAAGTTTTCCAAAAATATCTAAATACAGTAAAGTCTCGTTATATCGATATCGGTTATATCGATAGTACCGCTTATTACGATACTATTTTCATTTCCCTTGCACATTTCTAGTCTTTTTATTTATAATTAGTACCGTTTAGTACGATACCCGGTTATTACGATAATCCGGTTATTACGGTGCTCCTTTTCATCCCCCGCCGGCCATTTTTGTTGTTTATATCGATATATCCGTCGCGCCATTGGTCAACTTGGTCACGTGTCTTGTTACGTGAGCCGCCATCGGTCGCGCCATTGGTCGACTTGGTCACATGAGCCGCCATCGGTCGCGCTATTGGTCGACTTGGCCGTGTGACTTTATCACGTGACACGCCATCGGTCGCGCCATTGGTCAACTTGGTCACGTGTCTTGGTTACGTGTCACGCCATCAGTCGCGCCATTGGTCGACTTGGTCAGGTGACTTGGTTACGTGCCCAGCACCCGTGTAGCAGAGCCATTTTCATTTTCAGACGCTAGCTCGTGTGTAGCAGACGAGATTGAAGTGTTTGTGTTAAAAGGTAAAAATGGGAAGCAGAAGAAGATTGATGACTTTTTTAAATTGTATACATAATACAGTAAGATGTAAGCGTTGCAGTTCCCCTGTTGTGTTATGTACATGCCCACTGTACTGTATATGAATGCAATCGTTTTTTGCACCAATGTTTCTTGTTTTGTCTGCTGAATCGCGATGATTTTGAAAATTATTAACATTCCATACTGTGTATTAAAGGACAGCCGATGTCACTTTTTATTCAAATGCAAATAAAAATGACTTCACGCCAAGACGTCTTGCATTGCTTGTGAATCCAAACAATGGCTTCAGATTCGGATAATATGCTTTCTTGTTACACATCCAGTTATGAATATATTTCAAATACACTGTAGTTCTGAAGATTAAAGCATACATGTTTACAATCATTAAAGAATTATATGTGCCATTTTGAGGCAACATTGGGGGAACATCTCTCACCCAAAAAAAAGGGAGCTAATGGCCAGCTCCGTTTCTTATATGGCGCTTGGCTGCCCTCTTTTGGCGGCTTTTGTTTAATGCAGTTCGGCGCAGGATCGGATATATCGATAGTCCCGGTTATATCGATATTTTTTCGGACTCCCTTGAATATCGATATAACGAGACTTTACTGTAGATAAAATGAAAGAATTAATGAATGAATGAATTGAACCCAACATTTGGCGTTCAAGTGAATTTGATGAAATCATGGCACATGTCACATGGTGGGATGCATATATTGTATCAGAATGAAAACATGCTGGTGTTTCCTGGGTGTCTTTTCTGAGAGTTATGGACAAAATAGATGAATCACCAATGAAGGTCCCATCACACACTCTCAGGAGACAACTGTTGACCTATTTTGGAGGCTGTTTTAGATATTTCATTCTGAAAACCCAGCGGCCTTTCATGTCTCAAGCTTCTATTGTTAAATAAATGGGAAGAAAATGATAAAAGTGGCTTTGGTGTTGCTTTTGCCATCATTAATGTTGCCTTTTTACGAGTAATCATAATATATAATATACATATACATAATATATATATATATATATATATTTAATATTCTTTTTTACATTTAAAGCTATCCATAACCTTATATGACCTTCAAATTTCTATTCCCTCTCGTTCCCTCAAATCCTCTTCCTGTGTGCCCCCTGCCCGTATATAAAGGCCGCTCTGCCCCCAAACTCTGGAATTCACTTCCTCCCAACATTTGGAACATTGAGTCTCGTTCCACCTTCAAATCCCATTTCGAAACCCAGCTATTTAAAATTGCATTTTCTGTGTAGCTTTATCTCTTGTTTCTATTTATAATTCTATTTTATTTATTATTGTATCGATGCTTGCCTGTGACTGTCAAGTGTCCTTTAGAGCTTTGAAAGGCGCTTGAAATACAACGTACTACTATTATTATTATTATTATTATTATTATTATTATTATTATTATTATTATTATTATTATTATTACAATTTAGTGGCCTCCTATTTAATGCATCATAAAGTATCTTGATGAATCTTAAATCAATGTTTTTTTAACAACTGCAGGAACTGTAATGAAAGTACGTATTTTAAAACCAGTATTTTCAATGACCCCGACCTCTGATTAAAATTAATTTGGTATGACTTTTATGTAGGTGATTTCTGTACAAATGAGTAAAAGCTTCCCACTGGTACACAAGCTCATTCATGCGTGCAAGCACACTTGCAATATATCTAATAATAAATACAGGCCATCCACGCGTTGTTTATTCATGATTATAGTACTACCATCTTGAAAAATGGAAATTAAAAGCATATTTTATTGTATATCATGTATAAATGAACATTTTTGTAGTAACATATGTAGTACATACCTTTATAGAGCATATATTTTATTAAATGTTTAATTTTCAGTCCAAACCAATACAGGTTCTTATATAAGCCTTAAACATACTTATATAAATCTTAAAGGACAACCGACGTCTCCGGACAAGTTGTGTCCATAATTTGTAAAATGCCTTCAAATGACTTCTACTTAGCATATTTTACAGAGATTCCACCGCATATAGCTATATTTTAAGTTTTAAGACTCGCGCTGAATATTCCGGAAGTCTTGTTTTTGAGTTGGTGACGAGTCCTCACCCTACGGCACTGAAGGAACACCCCCTGACCGAAAAAAGGACACATTGTAGCAGTTCTTCCATCACGTCAATGCATTTTGCTGTACTTGTTTGGTCTGAAAACTTCATGTTGCACCAAAAAGAGGCAGAAGAGGGCAACAAAGCTCCGTGTAAGGAATTAATCCGCCTGTGGAAATGGGCTGATTAATTCCTTACACGGTGCTTTGTCGCCATTTTCTGCCTCTTTTTTCATGCTGCATCCCCCCCCCCCCCCTATTGCCTCAAAATGGCACGGAATAAATTCTTTAATCGAATGCAAACATATATGCTGTCCTCTTCAGAACTATTTGAATCATATTAATAACGGGATGAGTAACAAGAAAGCATCTTCTCCGAATCTGAAGCCATTGTTTTGATTCTTCAGCAGGGCAAGACGTCTTGGGGTGACGCCATGAACAAGGGGGCGGGACCTTCTTAAACTGGCCACTTCCGGGTGAATTTTTTTGCAGATTTTGGACACTTTAAGTCATTTTTATTGGTGTTTTGCATTTGACTAAAAATATCATACTGCATGTTTTGGGTATTTTAGATGCTATAAAACGTTTTTCTGATGTCAGTTAGGAAACAAAAAAGTGATGTCGGTTGTCCTTTAAACATACATTCCTTACAAAATATAGCACTGAAGCGTCTTACAAATAAATTCACCTTACGAACGACCGTTCGGAAGATATCTTGTTCATAAATTGGGGGGTGTCTGTAGTGGCAGAGGGCCTGTGGCTGTTTTACAGTTTCGGTTTACTGTGCAGGCCTTTGGGATTAAAAAAAATGCTGCTTAAAAATCTGTAATGATGACAGGTGATGAATACTAGTTTAATGAAGGTTCACTGTAACAATGTTGGTGTTTAAAACAAAACCCAAATGTGACATGGCTTGTCTTTCTGTTTATGTCATACTGGTGTCCTTCTGCCTGCACTGAGCGGGACAGAGGTTTGCTTATGACCATGCTTTGGATCACCTAAGAAAGGAGTGGGCAGTTTGAGCGCAGAGTGTTTGGCGCCAACGTCCCAGACACATCTCAGAAAGAAGTAGAAGGTCTGGATCAATAACATGGAGGCAATATGTTGTTGAGGTGCCGTGACACTAATTGCTGTTATTACTCATGATTAGCACTTGTGACCTCACTGAATGACCGAATGTGATGCAATTGCAGGTACTACAGTGAGAGAAATCAGGAAAGCAGAAAAAAATAATAAAAGACAGTGTGCCTGGCAGCAGTCTTATCAGTGCAACAGATAAATGGAAGCAAAACAGCAGGAAGTTAATTGAGCATAAAAAGTCAAATACTGCATCAGCACCCGAATAGCATACGACAGGAAGCTCGACCTCACACGGAAATTATGAGTTGATTAGGAGAATACACACTCACTCAATTTGAGGTTTTGAACAGTTTATTGTACACTCACAAATCATAACAGAAGACACTTGCACATGCAATACAAAGTGCTGTCAAAACATAATCATGCTCACGTTTAATGACATCGTCATTTCTTTCTGTTTATACTTCCTGTTTCTTTAGACGCAAGCTGTCATAATTTGAGTTGATTGTCAGCACTCTACACGATGAGAAAGTGGTTAAAACACACACGCGCACACACACACACGCACACACACACACACACACACACACACACACACACACACACACACATATATAAAAAATCCTCGTCTCACCCACCATGGGTGGTGTCTGTCCCCCATTTTAGCTCGGGTCCACTACCAGAGGCCACGAAGTTTGAGGGTTCTCCGCAGTATCCGTGCTGTTCCCAGCACTGCGCTTTTCTGGACCGAGATATTCGATGTTGTTCCCGGGATCTGTTGCAACCACTCGTCGAGTTTGGGGGTCACTGCCCCGAGTGCTCCGACCACCACAGACACGACTGTCACCTTTACCTTCCAGGCTCTCTCCAGCTCCTCTCTGAGCCCTTGGTATTTCTCGATTTGCTCATGTTCCTTCTTTGTGATGTTTCCATCACTCGGGACCGCTACATCCACGACAACGGCTTTCCTTTGCCCTTTATCTATGACCACGATATCTGGTTGGTTGGCCATTACCATCTTGTCAGTCTGTATCTGGAAGTCCCACA
Source organism: Hippocampus bargibanti (assembly GCF_051943395.1). Classification (NCBI taxonomy): domain Eukaryota; kingdom Metazoa; phylum Chordata; class Actinopteri; order Syngnathiformes; family Syngnathidae; genus Hippocampus; species Hippocampus bargibanti. Next base: position 17,556,212 of record NC_142737.1, on the reverse strand, counting down.
GGATTTTTACCGACAACAAATGGAGCAGCTGGAGCTCTGGTGCAGCCGTCACAACCTGGAGCTGAACACGCTCAAGACAGTTGAGATGATCGTGGACTTCAGGAAACATCCATCACCACAGCTACCCCTCACACTATCCACCTGCCTTGTGTCAACCGTTGAGACCTTCAAGTTCCTGGGAATCAGTCTCCCAGGACATGAAGTGGGAGGTCAACAACCAACTCTATCCTGAAAAAGGCCCAACAGAGAATGTACTTCCTGAGGCTGCTAAAGAAGCATGGCCTGCCACAGGAGGTGCTGCAACATTTCTACACGGCTGTCATCGAATCCATCCTGTGTTCTTCCATCACCGTTTGGTTCGGGGCCGCCACAAAAATGGACAAAATCCGACTTCAACGGACAGTTAGGACGGCGGAAAAAATCATTGGCACCGCCCTACCCACTCTCGAGGACTTGCACACTACAAGAATCCAAACTAGGGCGCGGAAAATCCTACTGGACCCTCCGCACTCTGCCCACCACCTTTTCCAGCTACTCCCCTCAGGCAGGCGCTACCGATCCATGCGCACCAAATCCAGCAGACATTTAAACAGCTTCTTCCCCCAAGCCATTAACTCTTTGAACTCTTTGAACTCTTTCAACAGTAGCCAAAATGGAACTGTATAGTGCCACTTAGCAGTTTTTTTCTTTTGACGACGATACTAGTGCAGCGTGTTCTACCGGAAACAAATTCCTTGTGTGTTCTACATACTTGGCAATAAAGATGATTCTGATTCTGATTCTGATTCTGATCTTTGCTCGGTCATTCTCTACGACCTTGGGAGGTGTTTCCCATTTTGACCTTGGGGTTTCCAGTCCATACTCCGCACAGATGTTTCAGTAGACTATGCCAGCCACCTGGTTATGGCGCTTCATGTCGGCTTTCCCTGTCAGCATCTTACACCCTGCAGTTATGTGTTGGATTGTCTCAGGTGCCTCTTTGCACAACCTATACCTTGGGTCTTGGCTGGTGTAGTATATCCGTGACTCTATGGCGCGCACACACACACACGCACGCACACACACACACACACACACACACACACACACACACACACACACACACACACACACACACACACACACACACACACACACACGCACACACACACACACACAAAATACTCTTTGGTGTATTTTGACATGACTCATGGTTTCCATTTAAGAGGGCATTTCAGGACAAGTTTTTCCATTTCCTTTTCCTTGAACTTAATTTCATAATTCAATAATAATAATACATTTCAAGTCAGTCAGAGTATGTTCATCTAAAGCAGGGGTCGGGAATCTTGTTGTCTAAGAGAGCCATAAAAGTAAAATATTTAGAAATGTTTTTCAGTGAGCGCCACACACACGCGAGCGTGCGCTCGCATACACACACACTCACACACGCATTGCAAACACACACACGCACGTGCAGCCACTTTTCAACAAAATGTCAGAATGTATTATTTAAAATAACTTTGTGATACAGTCCTCGCCGTTAACATGAATGGTTTTCCGTTCCTCGTGATTGGTAAAGATCCAGCCAAACGATCGGAATGAAATTCAACTTGCCGGGTCCATAGGCGAAGTTACTGCTCGTGAGCCTGCACACGGCTCATGAATTTCCACACTTGCTATCTGCAATATACTCACAGAAGTATATTGATGCTAACGTGAACATGGGGCTTGTTAAAATGTCACTGACATTCGACTGTTTCATCAATGGAATTGTTTCATTGCAAATTAGAATCAGAACCTTTTCTCTCCTCAAAGGCGAATCCTCCGGTGGATTCAAGCTGAAGTGTACTCGTCGGGCTCATTTCAAGGGGTGTTTACCTATTTCAACAATGGCGAGTATCATCCAATCAAAATTGCGTTTTCCACCAACTTAGGTCAGTGTCATCCAATCAAAATTGCGCTTTCCGCCAACTGCAGCCCCAACAGGAAATGAACGACGAAAAAACGATAATATGTATTTAGTTTTATCGGCGAGCCATATGCAATCATCAAAAGAACCATTTATGGCTCACGAGCCATAGGGTTAAGAGGCTTGAGTCAGGAAAAATGTCTTTGAGGCAAAGTCTAGAACATCAAAAAATAATTAATTGATTAAAGTGAAAGGGAAAGCAACAGAACACTCTAGTATTTTTACTATTCAGGATGAATATTTTTTACGCACAAAATATAATATATAATGTAAAAAAGTACTGTAAAAAAGTAATATATAAAAATGTAGCCACAAGGGGGCACAAGCCAGTGTCTTATTGTGCCGGTCCCAAGCCCGGATAAATACAGAGGGTTGTGTCAGGAAGGGCATCCGACGTAAAAAAAAAAATTGCCAAAACAAATATGCGAATAAAACCTATGAATCCCATACCGGATCGGTCGAGGCCCGGCTTAACAACGGCCACCATTGGTACTGTTGACCTTCAGGGTGCCAGTGGAAAATGGACTACTGTTGGTCGAAGAAGGAGAGGAGGGAGGTGTGGCCGGAGGAAAAGAGAGAAATGGAACGCCAAGAGTATAGAACTAAGAGTAGGAACTTTGAATGTAGGAACAATGACAGGTAAAGGTAGAGAGCTGGTTGACATGATGCAGAGAAGGTAGACATACTGTGTGTCCAGGAGACCAGGTGGAAAGGGAGCAAGGCTAGAAGCTTAGGGTCAGGGTTTAAGTTGTTCTATCATGGTGAACACAGAAAGAGAAATGGAGTTGAGGTTGTCTTAAAAGAGGAGTTTGTTCGGAATGTCTTAGAAGTAAAAAGAGTATCAGATAGAATGATGAGTCTGAAGCTAGAAATTGAAGGTGTAATGTTCAATGTTGTTTCTGGGTATGCCCCACAAGTAAGATGTGAGCTGGCGGAGAAGGATAAATTTTGGTTGGACTTTGATGAAGTCATACAGAACATCCCGAGAAGTGAGAGGGTTGTAATTGGTGGAGACTTCAATGGCCATGTTGGCGCAGGAAACAAAGATGATGAGGGGGTGATGGGCAGGTTTGGACTCCAGATGAGGAACGCTGAAGGACAGATGGTGGTTGACTTCGCTAAGAGAATGCAAATGGCTATTGAATACTTTCTTCCAGAAGAGACAGGAACATAGGGTGACCTATAAGAGTGGAGGCAGAAGTACACTGGTAGACTACATTTTGTGTCAACGGCGCTATCTAAAGGAAGTCAGTGACTGCAAACTAGTGGTTGGTGAGAGTGTAGCCAGACAGCATAGGTTGGTGGTGTGTAGGATGACGCTGGCAGTGAGGAAGATGAAGAAACCAAAGGCTGAAGTGAGGACAAAATGGTAGAAGTTGAAAAAGGAAGAGTGTTGCATGACATTTAGGAAGAAGGTAAGACAAGCACTGGGTGGGCAAGAGGTCCTTCCAGATGACTGGCAAACTACAGCGAACATAATCAGAGACACAGGTCGGAAAGTACTTGGTGTATCGAGTGGAAGAAAGGTAGATAAGGAGACTGGGTGGTGGAATGGGGAGGTGCAGGAGTGTATACAGAGAAAGAGGTTAACAAAGAAGAAGTGGGACACTGAGAGGACGGACGAGAGTAGACAGCAGTACAAGGAGATGCAGCGCACGGTTAAAGTAAAGGTGGCAAAGGCCAAACAAGAGGCCTATGATGACTTGCATGCTCGGCTGGACAGCAAGGAAGGTGAGACTGATCTTTACAGGCTGGCGTGACAGAGAGACAAAGATGGTAAGGACCTGCAGCAGGTTCGGGTAATTAAGGATAGAGATGGCAATGTATTAACAGGTGCCAGTAGTGGGATGGCAAGATGGAAAGAGTACTTTGCAGAATTGATGAATGAGGAAAATGAGAAGGAACAAAGAGTAGAAGACGTGACTGTTGTGGACCAAGACGTAGCAAGCATTAGCAAGGATGAAGTGAGGAGGGCGCTGAAGAGGATGAAGGGGGGGAAAGGCACTTGGGCCTGATGATTTACCAATCGAGGTATGGAAGTGTCTTGGAGGGGTAGCAGGGTGTTCCTGACTGGGTTATTCAACAAGATCTTAGATGGTGAACAAATGTCTGAAGAATGGAGACGAAGTGTACTCATGCCCATTTTTAAGAACAAAGGAGATGTGCAGAGTTGTACTAATTACGGAGGAATAAAGTTGATGAGCCATACAATGAAAGAGTAGTTGAATCTAGTCTAAGAGCAGAAGTGAACATTTGTGAGCAGCAGTATGGCTTCATGCCAAAAAAGAGCACGACAGATGCAGTGTTTGCTTTAAGAATGCTTATAGAGAAGTACAGAGAAGGTCAGAAGGAATTGCATTGTGTCTTTGTAGATATGGAGAAAGTGTACGACAGGGTGCCCAGAGACGAGCTGTGGCATTGCATGAGGAAGTCTGGAGTGACGGAAAAGTATGTCAGAGCGGTACAAGACATGTATCATGACTGTAAGACAGTTGTGAGGTGTGCTGTCGGTATGACTGAGGAATTCAAGGTGGAGGTGGGACACCACCAGGGGTCAGCTCTGAGCCCCTTCTTGTTTGCTATGGTGATGGACAGGCTGACAGACGATGTTAGATAAGAATCTCCTTGAACCATGATGTTTGCAGATGACATTGTGATCTGTAGCGAGAACGGGAAACAGGTGGCAGAGAAACTAGAGATATGGAGATATGCCCTGGAAAGGAGAGGAATGAAGATCAGTCGCAGCAAGACGGAATATATGTGTGTGAATGAGAGGGATCCAAGTGCAAGAGTGATGCTACAGGGGGAAGAGATAAAGAACGTGGAGGATTTTAAGTGCTTGGGGTCAACTGTCCAGAGCAATGGAGAGTGTGGAAAAGAGGTGAAGAAGCGTGTCCAGGCAGGCTGGAGCAGCTGGAGAAAAATGTCAGGTGTGATGTGTGATAGAAGGGTTTCAGCTAGGATGAAAGGAAAAGTGTATAAAACAGTGGTGAGGCCAGCCATGATGTTTGGACTGGAGACGGTGCCACTGAAGAAAAGACAGAAAGCAGAGCTGGAGGTAGCAGAGCTGAAGATGTTGAGGTTTTCTTTGGGAGTGACCAGGTTAGATAGGATCAGGAATGAGTACATTAGAGGGACAACTCATATTAGAGGCTTTGGAGAGAAAATCAGAGAGGCCAGACTGAGATGGTTTGGACATGTCCAGAGGAGAGAGAGTGACTATATCGGGAGAAGGATGCTGAGCCTTGAGCTGCCAGGCAGGAGACCGAGAAGAAGACTGAAGAGGAGGTTTTTGGATGTGGTCAAAGAGGACATGAAGGTAGCTTGTGTGAGAGAAGAGGATGCACAAAACCGGGATAGATGGAGGACATTGATTCGCTGTGGCGATCCCTGAGGGGAAAAGCCGAAAGGAAAAGAAGAATGTACTGCTCTTTACAATTATCATTCTTACGATGTATTGAATAAACTACATTACTTTGTTTTTCATTTGGCAGCCTATCTTTTGGATGTACTAATTTTTACCTTGAAGTGTTTATCGGTTTAAAATAAGTAGGAATTTTGTGTTGCCAAAGGACTCTGTAGTTTTTCAGAAACTCCTGCTATGTAAGGTACTGCTACTCCTCTCCTTTTTGTATCTTCAGAATTTTTGGTTTCATTCCCTATTCTTTCTTTCCGACACTCACAGTTAGTGAGTGCTCTCCTGATATGTTTTGATTCCTTTTCTCTGCCTTCGACGCTTGTTGGTATTAGTTTAGCCCTATGCTGGAGGGTTCTGATAACTCCTAGTTTGTGTTGTAAAGGGTGGTTAGAATCGAAAAGTAAGTATTGGTCAGTGTGCGTAGCCTTCCCAAAGGCTTCTGTTTTTAGCGCTCTGTCCTCTTTCATAATTACTTTACAATCCAAAAAGGCTAGTTGGTTCTCTTTAATGTCCTCACGAGTAAATTTAATGTTGATGTCTACTGAGTTGAGGTGATTTCTTGTTTTTTAATTATGACGAAAGTATCGTCCAAATATCTAAACCAGTGTCGAGGTTTTGTCCCCGGGAAGGATGTGAGGGCCCGTTTCTCCATCTCTTCCATGTACAGATTAGCCACTATGGGTGAAACTGGTGAGCCCATAGCACAACCATGAATTTGTTTGTAAAATGTCTCCCTAAATTGAAAATACGTAGTATTAAGGCAGATTTCCAATACTCTCTCCATCCATAAATGATTTGATCGGCTGAGTCATATTGGTCGCGGGCAATGAAAAAAAAAAACTGGAGAAAGACACACAGTTATAAATACTCAAAATGTTGAACTACTTAAGATGTTCTGTGTATTGCACACACATTTGAGTGTGGGTCCTGATGAGAAAATTTCAGATTTTAGTGTACTCATCTTTAAAGGACAAGCTAGAGCTATATTTTATGTTTTAAGACTCATGCTGAATATTCCGGAAGTCTTGTTTTTGAGTTGGTGACGAGTCCGTACGTGACGTCACTGAAGGAACACCCCTGACCAAAAAAAAGGACACATTGTAGCAGTCCTTCCATCACGTCAATGCTTGTTTGGTCTGAAAACCTCGTGTTGCACCAGAAAGAGCAAGAAGAGGGCGTCCAAGCTCCAGGTAAGGAATTTATCAGCCTGTGGAAACAGGCTGATTCATTCCTCACAGGAGCTCGATGGCCATTGTCTGCCTCTTTTTGGGTGAGACATTTCCCCCCAATGTTGCCTCAAAATAGCACGGAATAAATTCTTTAATCGATTGCGAACGTGTATGCTTTCCTCTTCAGAACTATTTGAATCATATTCACAACTGGATGTGTAACAAGAAAGCATATTCTCCGAATCTGAAGCCATTGTTTTCATTCTCCAGCAAACTTCTTGGCGTGACATCACGAACTGGGGGCGGGACTTTCTGAAAATGCCCAATTCGCAGCTCAATTTTTTTGCAGATTTTGGACACTTTAAGTCATTTTTATTGCTGTTTTGCATTTGAATTAAAAATATCATACTGCGTGTTTTGGGTATTTTTGATGCTATAAAACGTTTTTGTGATGTCAGTTAGGAAACAAAAAAGTGATGTCGGTTGTCCTTTAAATACTTTTTCAATTCTGTCCTAACTTTTCCATTTTTATGATTTGTTGCTTCGGCTTTTAATCAACTGTGGGCTACAAATAATAACTGTGACTAATTGAGACCCATATTTAGTTTCATTCCTGGAATAAGATGGGGTAATTGCTTGAAATCACTCCTTTAATGAATCAGGGGAAACTAATTATACACTACCACTGTTTTGTGTTTGGACCGAGAACACCTCAGAGTACATCTTTAAAGCCACACTATTTTGAGACATCAAATTATGGCAATCAAATCCAACTACTTGTCATGTGTATGCAATAGTCAGTCTATTTAAAGGCAGGTATTTGTATGAGTGCCCACCACAAACAGCGAGTGTACTCATTGCAACCCAACAAGTCATTTATTCAAGCAATTTATTTCGTTGCCGGAGTGAAAGCTGTTTGTAACCAGTGCATGCACCGGTACAATTACTGCGTGGCGATGCATGTGATAAAATACAGAAAACAAGCATACACCCACACACGGACAAACACAGATCTTTTTCAGACATCACATGTACTTGTATTTATACTTAATGGCTGAACTAGCCTCAACCTTTAAACAAAAATAAATAATAATTGAAACACTATTAGTTCATCTTGTGTTTTCAAAGCTACAATCCGTATGTGGACATAGAGCTATGCTCTACAGATGATTCACACTTCAAGGCAAGCTGCTTCTTGGCCTTATGTATGTGATGTTAAGGAACAGATGGCATTGACATTAGTGCCACTGGGACAGGAAATTAATGAGATACACACAATTTGAAAATGCTACTTCCCTGATGGAGTGCTCAAACCCCTGGCGCCAGAGACACCAATCTACACGAAGGCATAGCACACTGATTGAAAGTAAAGATGTGAAAGAAATGCAAGGAATGGAAATCTCGTTGTGTAATCGACATCAAAATTATTCTTTCATGAAAACTTTTTTGAGATTTGAATGAAAACTGTGTGAAAGCTCCATCCACAAGATCTCACACATTGCTCCCGAGTCGATCTCAAGAGGCCGTAGAGATAAAAGGCTTATGGGGTGGGGAGATTCGGGCAACTGCCTTCCTTTGTCCAAAATTCCTACTCTGCACGCAAGTCCCAAGACAGGCTGTACTGCAGACTAAGATTGGCCACAAGACACATTTCCTCTGCTTCCAGTCTGATGACCTGCTTACCTGCATGTCGGTAAGAATCTTGACAGGTCAGTTTATGGTCCGTTTGCAAAGGAGCGACTGAGGGCGGATTTTACAAATGTCAGAATGTGCGGGTGGAGCGGGCTAAGCTTGAATAGAAGATAGGTATGAGGTTTTAAACTTCAGATTGAGACGGCGGAGAGATTGCACGGTCCGTGATAGCATCTCGTGCTGACTTCTGTCTGCCAAGGAACCTTGATCCCATTGCTAATGATACAGTATATGTCTGTCCTTGGCAAGCTTTTGCTGAAAATAAAACAACCGGTGGCTTGAGTTTGTCTGGCTCGTTGAACACCAGCCCAAAATACCAAGATATATCATTCCCCATTGGCCTGGGAAGGGATGGGGGGCAGAGCATCAAGTGGAGACAAACAGCAATTCTGAGGCTCATGCTTTGTTATTCAGAATCAGAATCAGAAAAGCCTTTAATAGTACCACAATGGGGAAATTTGCAGTCCCCGGTAGCAATTTGAAAAGGGGGTCTTGAGTTATTTATCTGGCGTTTATTTATTTATTTATTTATTTATTTATTTATTTGTTTGTTTGTTCGTTCATTTGTTTGTTAGTTTGTTTATTTATTTACCTATCCGGTTATTTAATTATATGCTTCTTTGTTTGTTTGTTTGTTTGCCATATTATCCATTGTAAAATGTGGACCCAAAAGCCTTGATTTTCTTCAAAAGATGACCCTATGCTTTATATGCCGAGATGCCTTTTCATCAGCCACCGACACCGACTCCATTTCTCCCTGTAGAACAGGCGTCGGGAACCTATGGCTCGCGAGCCATATATGGCTCTTTTGATGATTGTATATGGTTCGCCGATAAAACCAAATACATATTCTCGCTTTTTCGCTCTTCATTTCCTGTTGGGGCTGCAGTTGGTGGAAAGAGCAATTTTGATTGGATGATACTTGCCGTCATGTTGAAACAGGTAAACGCCCCTTAATGAGCCCGACGAGTACACTTCAGCTTGAATGCACCGAAGGATTCGCCTTTGAGGCGAGAAAAGATTCTGTTTCTAATTTGCAATGAAACAATACCATCGATGAAACAGTAGAATGTCAGTGACATTTTAAGAAGCCCCATGTTCACGTTAGCATCAATATACTTCTGTGAGTATATTGCAGATAGCAAGTGTGGAAGCTTATGAGCCATGTGCAGGCTAGCTAGCAGTAACTTTGCCTATGGACCCGGCAGAGTTGAATTTCATTCCGATCGTTTGGCTGGATTTTTACCAATCACGAGGAACGGAAAACCATTCATGTTAACGGTGAGTACTATCACAAAGCTATTTTAAATAATACATTCTGACATTTTGTTGAAAAGTGGCTGCTGTAGAAGAAGAAGTATGTCACCCAGCCTCTACTGTGGAACCTGTTATAATGTGGTGTGCCTTATATTTGGGAAACTTTTATATACAGTACAGTGAGACCTCAGCTTACGAACACCTTATCTTACGAACTTTTCATCTTACGAACATCAAATTTATGAAAATTAAACCTTGAAATAGGCACTATTTTCATGATACACACCCACCACGGCTGGTGGAGTAATCTTCGGCGGAAGAACACCAAAGTACATGACCTTCGGATCTGGCGGAGTGATCTTCGACGGAAGCACACGACCGAACAGCGCTCCAGCCGGCGCGACTTTCCACACCCCCTCTCATTGAATGCACACGTCGATCGTCTCCTTGGAGCTTTTTGCTGTTAATGTTACTATTATGGGACCAAAAAAAAAACACCACAGGCTCGTCTTCAGCCCAAGAAGACACAAAATAAAATCACCGTCGCTGAGAAGGAGATAATTGAAAAATACAAACGAGGTGTGCGTTTGTGTGATTTAGTAGCCGAGCACGGCTATGCTAAGTCAAACATTGCTACCATTCTCCGGAACAGAGAAGCCATCAAAGGTGCGTCTGTTGCAAAAGGTGTTTCCGTGCTCTCAAAGGGACGGTCTCGGGCAATCGAAGAAGTTGAAAAAAAAGCAGCTATCCGGCGACAGCGTGAGTAAAGCTATTTTATGCGAGAAAGCACGGCTAATTCACGCCGATATCGCCATGCGCCAACCTGGAAGTTCGGCGCTTATTGAGGATTTTAAAGCCAGCAACGGATGGTTCGAGAACATCTGAGGGCGAGGAGGAGGCGATGGCTGCAGCATCAAGTGAGCTCATAAAGGCAATGATGGCAAAGAGGAATGATGTGCAGGCTTTTACCGAACAGTTCCATCCAAACAAGACTGTGGCTATGACAATTATCAACGAACGAAATGTGATGCCTCAGCTTCGTAAGACCTTACAAGTCAGAAACCAACAGGTGTCATTTAAGAGGTTTTTAATCAGCTAAAATGATGAGGAGTCTCCAAAGAAGCAAAGAAGAGAAGCCACACCAGAGGTTAAGTTACCAACAATCCTTATGGAAGGTGACTCCCCTTCCATAAGCCATCAACGACCATCACAAAGGTAAATAAAACTTTATTTTACAGCACAGTTTATTTCTTTAATTACAGTCCTCATGTAATGTGCCTGTCTTTCCAAACAGCAATTCCCTCTGACCTTCGGCCTCCAACACCATTCCATCAAGCCATCAATGACCATCATAAAGGTAACTAAAACGACTTTATTTTATAGCAGTTTATTTCTTTAATTACAGTCCTCGTGTAATGTGCCTCCCTATCCAAACAGCAATTTCCTTTGACCTCGGACCTCCAACGCCATTCCATCAAGCCATCAATGACCATCACAAATGTAAATAAAGTGACTTTATTATTCAGTGCATGGTATTTCTTTCATTAAAATACAATAGCAAATATATTATACATCGAATAAGTTATATTGTGTGTAGTTTTAAGGCTTATTTAGTTGAAAAGTATATTTTATGGAAACCCGGGAACGGATTATTCCTATTTTAATGGTTTCCTATGGGATTTTTTTTGTGATACACACTTTTTGGCTTACATACTCTGTCTGTGAACCAATTAAGTTCGTAAGTTGAGGTCTCACTGTATTGTAGAAGCATGAATTTGCAAAGGCCACCAACCGTTGAACAAACGCATAAACAATGACATGTACTGTATAGTACATATGTTTTGTGTCCGATAATAGGAGACCAGCGTACAGTGAAACAATTAAGTTCGTAAGCTGTGGTCTCACTGTATTTATATATGATACAGTGGAACCTCGGTTTTCGAACGACTCACAGTTCGAACAAATCGAAGTCCGAACAAAATATTTAAGAAATTCTTGCTTCATAGTTCGAACAACAATCGGATTTCGAACACCGGTACGACGCGTGAGTGCGTACGCGAGGGTGGGATGCTGAGCGGCGTACGGGTGTATCGCTCTGTTCGTGACCAACTGTTGTCGCTTGCGGACGTGCTGCGTTTTGCTCTCGCGTTTCAGCCCCTAATCATGCCTCCAAAGAAAGTAAGTGCTGCTACAAGTGAAAAAAGAAAAGTAGTGCGTACAACTATTGCATTTAAGAAAGAAATAATAGCAAAATATGAAGGAGGTGTGCGAGTGTTTGATCTGGCTAGGGCAGGGGTGCTCACACTTTTTTCAGCAAGTGAGCTACTTTTGAAATGACCAAGTCAAAATGATCTACTCATTATATTTATTGAGAAATATAGTGAAGATTATTGCAATTAATGTTGATGTATATCCGCATATATTGCACAACACAACATAATTATGTCAATTGTTTGCCATTACCTGAGTTCACTCTGATAACTGGCAGACGAGACAACCGCACTTGAAAATGTCATCGTGAAAAAAAGTCATCCTCTCATTCCGTATGAAAGTGATAAGTTTTTTTCTTCTTACTTGGTTCAGCTCTTCCACTTTTTTATACTCTATCTCATGTTTAAGGGGAAAAACCGAGCGAAAAATTGGGATGTAACTAACGACATCCTTGTTCACGTTGCAACGAACGGTCGTTGTTTGACCTCGCAGTGAGTCTCTCAATGAGATGTCATTTGATTGGTTCTCCGGTGTATCAATCAAATAAAGGGATGGTTGATTGGCTGACTTCGATTTTTTTTCAAAAGAACTCCACTTCATTTGTTAAGCGTCAGTTCCTGACAATGTCACATCACCTTGTCTTGCGATCTAACAATTGTACAATGGAGATCGATTGGTCGATCATGATCGATGTATTGAGCACCCCTGGTAGGGAATACAGCATGGCGAAATCTATGATCAGTACGATATTAAAGAATAAGGAGGCTGTGAAATTTAATGATGTGGCTATGGGAGTGAGAGCAAGTGTCATTGGATAGATATTTTAAGAGAAAATAACATCCTGTAGCCGAGTCATCCGTAGCAAAGCGATTTGAACGTGTGAGCACCCCTCGGACAGAAGAGCTGCCCGAAGTTTTTATGGAAGGGAACTCACCTTCCAAACAATAAATTTCCTTCCTCCTTCCACCTGCGTATTCTGCTGACCACCACGAAGGTAAAAAATCCTATTCATAATTATTTTCTTTACGAACGTATAATTAGCCTGGGTTACATTTATGTTAATGTTATTTGTGTCTTTGCCATTTTGCTTAACATTTTCTGAGATATCTATTGCTTTTTATGTGTTGTTAGCATTTTAATGTGCAATTTCATGCAAAAAATAATGTATAAAATACTGTACTAAAAAGGTAAACATTCAGGTGTTGGAACGGATTAAAACGATTTACATTATTTGTAATGGGAAAAATGGTTTCGGTGTTCGAACAAATCGCTTTTCGAACAGGGTTCTAGAACGGATTATGGTCGAGAACCGAGGTATCACTGTAGTTGGAAAAAAAAAATATTCATTGAAAGTGAGACTTATAGTCCGGTGCGGCTTATACACCGGAAAATATGGCATTTACAGTATATATTGTTGCAAAAGTGTGATAAACTGAACTTTTATATCTGATATTTTCTTGTAGAATGGAGAAATCCACCGTGTCTATTTTAAAAGCTGGTTTAATGTGTTGTGTCGTCAAAGTCATGGCGCTTATTTGAGCCTTTCATCACTTTGCTGCTGTGAAATGTAAATTTCTCCACTGTGAGACTAATAAAGGCAAATTCAATCCAATCCAAGTGTACAGGTCACATTACAACTCAAGTAAGACACGTTGCTCATGGCGTTACATGTGATTGATACGATTATTCTCTTAATTCCTAGCCTGTATGTAACAGGGTGGTGGCAATGTGATCCAGGTAGTTCTTGAACAGCACACTGCAAGATCTTATGTAACTTTGTCATGGATAAGAATACTATCGTGTTAGCGTTGTACTTCTATTTACAGCTGGCTTGGTTCTTATGTCCCTGCTTCTCCAATCTCACTCTCCAATTTATTTATTGTATTTTTTTTGTAAGACTGTCTTGACTGTGATGGAATTCCCTGATCTCAGGAATGATAATTGTTCCTTCATGAGTTTTTGTTTCCATAGCTGCATTATGTTTGGTTCTTTCCAGCATTCCCTTATCTTGCCTGTGCATACTCGATAACTGATGCTGGTGGCACAATTGCAAAAAAAATCAGGGGGGCGGGGGGCACATGTACAGGAAGTTAAAAAAAAAGTACAAAGTTTTCTCGTTTTTTACTCCCTCATTCCAAAAACACACATGGCAGATTAATGGCCACTCAAAATTGTCCCACCATCATTTAAACCTGAATGCTGCAAAGACCTTTTTCAGTGCTGCATTGCAACTTGATGAAGATATGATTTTAATGTATGTGCCATGTAAACTTGTCCTGCATCACTGCATCCTTTCGCAGGTTATGTCAAGTTCCAAGGTATGTGGGTTCAGGTTGGCCTCAAATGTCACACTCAAGGCATAGTGGCCAAATCCATAATAATGGCACAAACAAAATGTTCATTTAAATGTTAAAACGGCTTCCTCAAAGCTCTTCTAATTGACCCCAAAGCTATGACAAATTACATAATAATAATAATACCTCGGTTCTCGACCATAATCCGTTCCAGAACCCTGTTCGAAAACCGATTTGTTCGAACACCGAAACCATTTTTCCCATTACAAATAATGTAAATCGTTTTAATCCGTTCCAACACCCTGAATGTACTTTTCTTTTTTCGCTTGTAGCAGCACTTACTTTCTTTGGAGGCATGATGATTAGGGGCTAAAACTCTTCGTACACCTGTATTCAACGCGAGAGCAAAACGCAGCACGTCCGCTAGCGACAATAGTTGGTCACGAACAGAGCGATACACCCATACGCCGCTCAGCGCTCGTTCGAAAACCGAGGTACCACTGTAATTATAATAATAATAATAATAATAATAATAATAATAATAGGGCGGCCCGGTTAGCACACCGGCTTCACAGTGCAGAGGTCGCCGGTTCGCGTCCCGGTCCGGCCTCCCTGTGTGGAGTTTGCATGTTCTCCCCGGACCTGCGTGGGTTTTCTCCGGGTCCTCCGGTTTCCTCCCACACTCCAAAAACATGCATGGCAGGCAGATTGACCACTCCAAATTGTCCCTAGGTGTGAGTGTGAGAGTGACTGTTGTATGTCTTTGTGTGCCCTGCGATTGGCTGGCAACCAATTCAGGGTGTCCCCCGCCTTGTGCCCGAAGACAGCTGAGATAGGCTCCAGCAACCCCCGCGACCCTAATGAGGAATAAGAGGTACCGAAAATGAGATGAGATAATAATTCGCAAAAAAAAGCTAACAACCACTCAATGAGGTTAAAATCTAAGCGAAAGAAAAGTAGATGGTTTGAAAGGGGAGTAAAAGAAGCTACAGTAAGGTCTCGTTATATCGATATCGGATATATCGATAGTCCCGGTTATATCGATACTTTTTCTATGCACGCACGGAGAAAATTACATGCAAACAGGGTCGGATATATCGATAGTCCCGGTTATATCGATATTTTTTCGGACTCCCTTGAATATCGATATAACGACACTTTACTGTATCTTCATAAAACAGCAAAATCCTTCACGAAACCGCCATGGTGGTGTGAGGTTCAATTTGGATCGTTCGTACAATAGACTGCTTAGGCAACAAAGGCTTATTTATGCTGATGAGGTGATTCCAGAGCAAATGGTGCAATCAGGCCAGTCGTCAGTCAGAACAATAGAAGTAATCGGTGGAGCCGCAGGGAGTAGTCCTCTGCTACGCCCATCCTGAGAGCAGGGACCAATCATAGCACAGTCCGGCATCCGACTCCATTTGAGTTTACTTTTCATGAAACAATTACACAGACTTCATCATCAGAATCAGAATCATCTTATTTAAGTATGTAGAACACACAAGGAATTTGTTTCCGGTAGAACACGCTGCAGTAGTATTGTCGTCAAAAAAACTGCTAAGTGGCACTATACAGTTCCATTTTGGCTACTGTTGAAAGAGTTCAAAGAGTTGAAAGAGTTAATGGTTTGGGGGAAGAAGCTGTTTAAACGTCTGCTGGATTTGGTGCGCATGGATCGGTAGCGCCTCCCTGAGGGGAGTAGCTGGAAAAGGTGGTGGGCAGGGTGCGGAGGGTCCAGTAGGATTTTCCACGCCCTAGTTTGGATTCTTGCAGTGTGCAAGTCCTCGAGAGGGGGTAGGGTGGTCCCAATGATTTTTTTCGCCGTCCTAACTGTCAGTTGAAGTCGGATTTTGTCCATTTTTGTGGCGGCCCCGAACCAAACGGTGATGGAAGAACACAGGATGGATTCGATGACAGCCGTGTAGAAATGTTGCAGCACCTCCTGTGGCAGGCTATGCTTCTTTAGCAGCCTCAGGAAGTACATTCTCTGTTGGGCCTTTTTCAGAATAGAGTTGGTGTTGACCTCCCACTTCATGTCCTGGGAGACTGTGATTCCCAGGAACTTGAAGGTTTCAACGGTTGACACAAGGCAGTTGGATAGTGTGAGGGGTAGCTGTGGTGATGGATGTTTCCTGAAGTCCACGATCATCTCAACTGTCTTCAGCGTGTTCAGCTCCAGGTTGTGACGGCTGCACCAGAGCTCCAGCTGCTCCACTTGTTGTCGGTACGCAGACTCGTCGCCGTCTTTGATGAGACCGATGACCGTGGTGTCGTCTGCGAACTTTATGAATTTGACAGCTGGGTGCGTTGAGGTGCAGTCGTTCGTGTAGAGAGAGAAGAGCAATGGAGAGAGGACGCATCCCTGCGGGGCTCCAGTGCTCGTGGTTCGTGTTGTGCATGATATATTTCCCAGTCTGACCTGTTGTGTCCGTCCTGTCAGGAAGCTGAGGGTCCACTGGCAGATCGTGGGGGACACACCAAGCTGGAGAAGTTTGGGGATGAGGAGTTCTGGGATGATGGTATTGAACGCAGAGCTGTAGTCCACAAACAGGATCCTTGCGTAGGTTCCTGTGTTGTCAAGGTGGTCGAGGATGTGGTGCAGTCCGATGTTGACTGCATCCTCCACAGACCTGTTTGCCCGGTAGGCAAACTGAAGAGGATCTAGCAGAGGTCCGGTGATGTTCTTTAGGTGGTTCAGCACGAGGCGTTCAAAGGACTTCATGACCACAGACATCAGAGAAACAGGTCTATAGTCGTTCAATCCCGAGGGTGCTGGTTTCTTTGGAACTGGGACGATAGTAGACTGTCTGAAGCAGGATGGGACTTCACACTGCTCCAGGGATCTGTTGAAGATTTGTGTGAAGACCGGAGCCAGCTGGTCAGCGCAGACTCTCAGGCAGGATGGGGACACTCTGTCAGGTCCTGCAGCTTTCTTGATCTTCTGCTGCTTGAAGAGCCGTCTAACGTCCAGTTCGTGGATCTGTAGGGCAGAGGGCGGAGATACGGTAGTTTCTGGTAATGGTGGGCAGACCAGGGAAATGGGGATGTATTTAACTCATCAGCCATACCATTGTTGTACACTGCTTGGGGGGAAGGTAAACGATAATTTGTTATTGCTTTCAGGCCATTCCACACGGATGCAGAGTCGTTAGCGGAGAACTGTTTGTTAAGCCTCTCCGCATAACTTTTCTTTGCAATGTTAATTTCCTTCGTCAGCCTGTTTCGGGCGAGTTTGTAAACTGCTCGATCGCCGCTTTTAAATGCGGACTCTTTCTCTTTCCTAAGCTGCCTGAGTTTGGGAGTGAACCATGGCTTGTTGTTGTTGAATGAGCGGAAGTGTTGTGTCCGGAGGAATGAGAGAAGAGAGTTGCTTTGTCAACGTGTTTATTGTGCCACCATCTTAGTCTACCTGCGGTCGTGACATCACCGCTGCTTTTCGACCTGTCGCAACATTCTGTAGCAGTGTGACATATGCTACATTTACCCACCCTCCCTGAAGGAACCAAAAACACTCTGTAACAAGGGAAACCGGGTAGACTGCCGGTTTCCCTGCTTAGCCGTGTGGGTTATTCTGCCATGCGATAGGCTAAGCACTGGCTAGGGTCTGAACATTCAAAATATGTGATAATTGTCCAAATTACCAAAGGGCAAAGGCGAACGCGAGCTGGCCGAGGCTCTGGCCCCACGTGCACGGCTGGTTCACCACGCTCTTCGAGGCGTCCCATCGGTGTTCTCTGATGTGTGACAGGACGTCAGTAGTCTTTGCCTGAGAAGTCGTTCGAGGGGGTCGGTGCCGCCACTCTCCTTAGGCGGCTGGCATGCCAACGCGACCCTTCAGCCAGACAGATGGTGGTCGGTCCGAGTTGGGCGGTAATCTGGACTGGTGCTGTCCAGAATGAGTCCAATTTGTGAGAGCAGCACGGCCGGCGAATGCGGACCCAGTCAGTGTGGGTTGCTTCGTCCGGCGCTTCTCGTTGGGCCCTCTGCTGGCTGAGGAAGAGTAGGGAAGGCCGTCTGCTTGGTTGGAGCTTCCTCCACCGCCGTTGGCCTGGGGGTGAATTGTGGCACCCGCATTGTCAGAGATAGAAAAGCCGAGTGCACAAAACAAGTTGACAGGATATTTGGAAGGTGAAGGGGGGGAGAGTCCTCGAGCCATAGCGCACTGTGAAGGTGGCAGTGCCCACCATACCAATCTTAGTTTGGCCATAGCCAAACAAGTCCTCAGCGTTGGCCTCGATCTGGAGATGAGGAAATAGCTGTCGAACTGTGGACACGTTCAACAGTGACCTGGAGGCTGCCGTGTCGAGCAGGAGTGGTAAGCTCACTCCATCCAGTTCCACTGTGCACCACTTGAATGGCTTGGCGCGCGAGCCCACGCAGTGGATGGTGGTTCGCCTTGGCTGGTCTGGTGAGCGGCGTGGCGAGTATGTTGACGTGGGAGCAGAGCGGCACATCCTGGCGAAGTGGTTCCTCCTTCCGCAGTGCTGGCATCTCTGTCCAATGGCTTTGCAAGTTGGCGCGCGTATGGGGTGCCAGGCAGACCCACAGTTGACACAAGGTCTGCGTGTGTTGGCCCGTTGATGTCTGACGACATTTACCTCGGCACCGTCGTAGGTGAAGGTGGGAGCAGAGCGGCACATCCTTGCGAAATGATTCATCTTCCCGCAGCGTTGGCATTGTTGTCCGGTGGCTCTGCAAGTGGGCGCACGTGTGGGATGCGAGGCTGACCCACAGTTGGCACAAGGCGTGCGTGCATCGGCCCCTTGACGTCTGGCCACATTTATCACACACACAATCCCCGTATGTCTGCGCGGGTCCAAGAGAGCGAAAAATGCGCTGCCCCTCACTACCTAAACTGTGTATTAGCATAGCCGTTCGGCGTGCTTCGCTTGCCTCGTTTAGTCCGGTCGCCGTCAGATATGTCGTGAACGAGTCATACCAGCGGGACCACGGGACTGGTGGCTCACCGGGGAGCGCGAGAAACGAGGGCAGGGGAGCTGTGTAGAAATCCCATCCTCGTCGCCAATGTTGTGTCCGGAGGAATGAGAGAGGAGAGTTGCTTTGTCAACGTGTTTATTGTGCCACCATCTTCGTCTACCTGCGGTCGTGACGTCACCGCTGCTTTTCGACCTGTCGCAACATTCTGTAGCAGTGTGACATATGCTACAGGAAGGACTTTGTTGGTACACACATGTCCTCACAGAGACTGATGTATGATGTTACAGTGTCTGTGTATTCATCCAATGTGCCCGTTGAAGTTTCAAAGACGCTCCAATCAGTGCAGTCTAAGCATTCTTGTAGCGATAACTTTGCTTCATCTGTCCATGTTTTAACTGTCTTGACTACCGGTTTTACACATTTGAGTTTCTGTTTGTATGTGGGAATTAAGTGGTAGAACACGCTGCACTAGTATCGTCGTCAAAAAAATTGCTAAGTGGCACTATACAGTTCCATTTTGGCTACTGTTGAAAGAGTTCAGAGAGTTCAAAGAAGAAGCTGTTTAAATGTCTGCTGGATTTGGTGCGCATGGATCGGTACCGCCTGCCTGAGGGGAGTAGCTGGAAAAGGTGGTGGGCAGGGTGCGGAGGGTCCAGTAGGATTTTCCACGCCCTAGTTTTGATTCTTGCAGTGTGCAAGTCCTCGAGAGTGGGTAGGGCGGTGCCAATGATGTCCACAATGTGCCCGTTATGAAGAGAGATTTCACATAAAAGCACTCAAACCCAGCTCATGTTTTAACTAAGGCGTCAAAAGAATTTGTCAGCTCAATGTCATGTGTTTGAGGCTGTGACATTCTCCACGATAAAAATGATGCAGTTGCGAGTGTGTGGGCCGAGAACTACGCTTTTTTCCTGCCAATGTCCTTTTGTTTGTACTCTTAGTGACTTGTCCGGCAGTCACACCCAGGCGCCGTGTGTAAGACACATGACATCAGATGATCAGATTCTTCTCATTCTTCATCAGATAGACCTGCTTTTCACCTGCCACCTTTTTGGCCAGCCCACGTGTTTGCTTTCGACATAACAAGAATTGATTGAACAGCAACCAAGCATGGATGGGGGCCAATGAGTAGTCTTAACACAACTCGTGAACATGGATTTATAGCATGAGTTGTTGTTGTTGTTGTTGTTGTTGTTGTTGTTGTTGTTGGACCGCATCCCGAAAAGGGTTTTCTTTTGTGTTCCACACGATGACTGCAAGTGGCGTTGCTTTGATGCAAGCGGTTTTATTAGCAATTCTAGCAACGGCATGCACTGTTTTCATTGACGAAAGTTGATTAATGCCAGTTTCCATGTGTTATCGTGACTAATCTCTCTCATGCATAGCGTGCGCACACGCACACACACGCACACACATACACACACATGATTAAAGAAAATGGGCTTAGTGTGAGTTGAGACCAACAAGAATGCAGAGTACTATTATAATCATCAAAATAATCTTTCCCTTGAGACAGAAGGTATATAATCTTGATCACCAAAATAGAACTTCCACTGTAAACCCAACATATAGCATTTATTTGGAATTCCTCACATATTTATTTTCAAGTTTGTTCAGTATTTGCTGAGAAAGTGACACTGACATTTCAGTCTTGTTCTCAGGACCTCATGCTGGCCTTCCACTGGGACAAATGTAAAACATACAGCTAGGTGCAGATACTTGGAAAGTGACATTTGTTTGCTCTGCAACCGACAACTTTCAGCTGTAATTTTGGGATGATTCAAAAAAATGTGGCTTCACAAGGGTTTCCCGGGCTCACAAGTCTTCTTTTCCTTTTGGCTTTTCCCCTCAGGGGTCGCCACAGCGAATCAATGTCCTCCATTTATCCTGGTTTTGTGCATCCTCTTCTCTCACACCAGCTACCTTCATGTCCTCTTTGACCACATCCATAAACCTCCTCTTCGGTCTTCCTCTCGGTCTCCTGCCTGGCAGTTCAAGGCTCCGCATCCTTCTCCTAAATTATATGGGTCTGGAGTTATCAGAATCCGAATGAGAAAATCTTTATTTGTCCCACAATGGGGAAATTTACAGTCCACAGCAGCAATTTGAAAGGGGACGGGGTGGTAAAATGAGCTTGAAATGAGGGTGGCTGTCCAAAATACAATGCAATACATATATATTGGTTTATATAAGAAGACTGGAAGAAAGTGCTGACACGGCAAAAAAACGAAATGCTTACCCCTTGTGGAAGGAAAAAGCATTGCCAGAGGCCATGGCCAGTGCTTTATCAGCACCCAAACAAGGAAAAACAAATCCCGAACACATTTGTGAATGGCACTATACGTCATATTTTCAATTCCCGAAAAAAAATTGTGAACGGCAGTGAATGAGTTAAGAACCGAAAACGGTAATTGCCGAAACCTTATCAATTCATCTGTTAAATCATTACAAACTGCAAAGACATATTTCACATTAAAAATGTTCTTTTTTGGCAAATATTTGCTCATTTTGACTTTTATGTAACTAGTTTAATGTTACACTGTAACATTAAACAAGTTTTTGTTACTGTAACTTTGTTACAGTAAAAAAAAAACACATACAGTAGTCAAATAAAGTGATTAAATGCTGCATTTTTGTCATGAACAGTGCTCAGCGACACATAATCTAACCACAGTGGGGGGAGGGGCATTACTGTTTGCACTGAAATCAATTAAATCCACAGCTTCTTCATTGGTGATTCTCTTGTCTAGGCTTCTGACCACATATAAGAATGGACTAAGAATGCCTCTTGCTTGCTGTCAGGAGAAATAATGCCATCCGCAGCCATCTTATATTAATATTAATAGTAATATTAATATTAATATTATTATTTATATGAATATTAATATTAATATTAAATATAATATTAATATTAATATTAATATTAATAATAATAATAATAATAATAATAATAATAATAATAATGTAATACATTTCATTTATGAGCGCTCTCAAGGACAATTTACAGTCACAGAATATTTTTTTCTGCAGGTGAGCTTATGCTGTTACTCACGAAGCCCAACAAATACATTGATTTCGATGCAGCGTTTTTGTGCTATTATTTCATCTCTACAGCAAAAAAATATACGTTATAAATTGTCGATGCATGAGATAATGTACTCTGAATGATCAATGCAAACAGCGATGTTCATTCTTTAAAAGTCTCATTACTCCAAACGGGGATTTTAGTGTAAAGCACACACTAAAAACTGTGTTTCAGGTGAAAAAATAAATAAAATAACAGAAGTTGTCAGCAACACTTGCAACATATGATAGCTGCCCTCTTGCTCCAGACGCAATGGGCCAATTGACAGTCTGTTTATATATCAGTCCGTGCCTCAGGCACACCTACCATGTGTAACCTGTAAATTCACATGCGGCCATTGAAGAAGCTGAATTCTGAGGAGAGGGATTCCTGAATGTTTTTGAGTTTCATGAGACACGGGAATCGCATTAAGATAATTTGGGAAAAGTGATCAAACCTGAAATGTGAAATCCACATGCTGTTGTTCGCCAGTGACGTCTGTGTGTGGATCATCGACAGACGACTTTGACAGTCTGTGTATATTGTATATAAGTTATTATATACAAATTTATCTTAGTCACATTTTTTTGTATCACAAAAACCTGGCATTTGAACTTGGGTACATATCACAGTAATAATACTGTTACAAAAATAGCCATTTAATCTCAATAATAATGGTAAGACACCCACTAGCTCTCTGTTAAATTTGACAACATGATGGATTGAACACTACCTGCTTTCAACATGCTGCCTAAATATAATTGAACCACAGATCACTTACAAGAATAGCATATAAAGTGTTTCACAAAGTTTTCAGGTTATTGAAAAGTTTGTTTTTCAATTGAGGATCGCATTAGTGTAAATTGCCAGATGCAAAGAGAAGTTGGACCCCCCAAAAAAACAAAAACAACAAATGAGCTGCGTATTATTATTATTATTATTAATTATTATTATTATTATTATTATTATTATT
The DNA here is from genome assembly GCF_051943395.1 of Hippocampus bargibanti. Taxonomy (NCBI): domain Eukaryota; kingdom Metazoa; phylum Chordata; class Actinopteri; order Syngnathiformes; family Syngnathidae; genus Hippocampus; species Hippocampus bargibanti. The sequence continues at coordinate 17,533,245 of NC_142737.1, read as the reverse complement.
ATTATTATTATTGTTATTAGTAGTAGTAGTAGTAGTAGTAGTAGTAGTAGTAGTAGTAGTAATAATAGTGGTAGGGTAGTCATCGTGGTAATAGTGTTCGTGTCAGGCGAATTGGTTTGTGAATTGGCCTCACAATGCAGTGATTGGAGGGTACTATTCCGGCTCCAGTACTTCCTGTGTGGAGTTTGCATGTTCTCCCTGTTCCTGTGTGCCTACTCAAATTTTCTCCCACGTTCCAAAAACATGCATGGCGGGTTAATGGAGCACTCTAAATTGTCCGCAGGTGCTGAGTCAAAGTGTGGATGGTTACTTGTCTATGTGTGCTAAGCGATGGGCTGGCAACCAGTGCAGGTGGTGTCCCCTGCCTACCGCCGGAAGGCAGCTGAGAGGATTAATCAACCATTCAAATTGTTTGAAGACAGCTCCAGAATGCCCTGCGCTCATTGTGAAAATAAAGCAGGTCAGAAAATTGATTAATGGATTATTATGCTTATTCTTATCATTATTAGTATTTGTACTACAATGTTAATGCTGCATTGGCACAACAACAGCAATGAATGAATATCATGTTTGAAAAACAGTCACAGTGTATTGACTGACTGCATCTATGCACATATAGCATATAATTTAAAACCCACATTTTACGTCTTTACACTTCAAATTGGTTTATGTAATAACCTTATTCAGATGAATGAAACCACAATGGCCAAAGGTAATCTGTGCAATCAATCTAAAGTAATTGGAATGATGGGAACTATTAATGATGACAATTTATGACAAGCTTATGAGACTGAAGCAAAATGTAAATGTGTAATCTTTGCTTATTTTCTCAAGTTCCATTTTGATTCTTCAACCGCACAGCGTAATTTGTTGCTCGCTGTGATCACTGCTTTATGAACTGACCATTTTACCGCTGCAACCATTCATCTGAAATGTACAGTAAATGGTATCTCACAGAGACTAAATGAGATGAATAGCAATCAAAGGTGTGCATTATATGAGTTCATGTTATTCATGACATACAGAAATGACCTTCGACCTTATGGCCATTGAGAAAGCCTTTGGCGAGAGGGTGACGGCAAGTATTGGAGCTTACGTCACATTAATGCAGGGGTCGGGAACCTTTTTAACAAAGAGCGCCATACAAGTAAAATATTTAGAAATGTTTTTAATGAGAGCCACTCGCATGCACGCACACACACAGAACAGAAGTTACTACAAGCTAGCCTGCACACGGCTCATTAGCTTCCACACTTGCTTTCTGCTGTCTCTTGCAGAAGTATATTGATGCGGACGTTAGCATGGGGCTTGTCAAAGTGCCACTGACATTCAACTGTTTCATCGATAGTATTGTTTCAATGCAAATTAGAATCAGAACCTTTTCTCTCTTTTTTCTCATATATGGCTCGCGAGCCATAGGTTTCCGACCACTGCATTAATGGACTGCCTCATGTGTCCTGTCATCATGCCAATTGCAACGAGAGAAAGGAACAGCTTTTTGGTGCCATAGTGGATGTGAATTGCTGATAACAATTTCGTGGTGACATCAGATCCATTAATGCATTAATGCAGGATTGGATTGGATATGCCTTTATTAGTCTCACAGTGGAGAAATTTACATTTCACAGCAGCAAAGTGATGAAAGGAATGAAAGTAGAAAAACAAAATACATGAGCTGCTGGAAAGGCAGCCACTCTCGCGGCGCCGTCTTGAAGTCAAAATAACAAAAAAAAACTAAATAAATAATATGACAGCATAGAGACAATATGACAAAACAAAGACACAGAGAGACATTCATTCTTCAGGACTTGCTGTACCCTGTTTGTGATGACATGAAGCAGTTCTAGATGAAAGAGGAGAGGATCAAAGCGTCTTTCCACCAGTGGATCTGCATTAATGGATCTGATGTCACAACGAAATTGTTATCAGCAATTCACATCCACTATGGCACCAAAAAGCTGTTCCTTTCTCTCGTTGCAATTGGCATGATGACAGGACACATGAGGCAGTCCTGATTATATTGCAAAATGGCACAATGAGAAAATTGTATCGCCGCTGTTGTCAGCACAAATTATTATTGTCACACAAGAGTAAATCACACAGTCAAAAACTTAAAGGACAACCGACGTCACTTTTGTTTTTTAACCGACATCAGAAAAACGTTTTATAGCATCTAAAATACCCAAGACACGCAGTATATTTTTAGTCAAATGCAAAACACCAATAAAAATGACTTAAAGTGTCCAAAATCTGCAAAAAAATTGAGCTGCGAATTGGGCATTTTCCGAAAGTCCCGTCCCCAGTTCGTGACATCACGCCAAGACGTCTTGCATTGCTGGAGAATCAAAACAATGGCGTCAGATTCGGAGAATATGCTTTCTTGTTACACATCCAGTTATGAATATGATTCAAATAGTTCTGAAGAGGAAAGCATACATGTTTGCAATTGATGAAAGAATTTATTCCGTGTCATTTTGAGGCAAACGGGCGGGGGGAATGTCGCACCCAAAAATGGCCACCGCTGTTGTGAGGAATGAATCAGCCCGTTTCCACAGGCTGATAAATTCCTTCCGTGGAGCTTGGACTCCCTCTTCTGGCGGCTTTTGGGTGCAACACGGTTCTCAGACCAAACATGTACAGCAAACTATATTGACGTGATGGAAGGACGCTACAATGAGTCTTTTTTACGGCCAGGGGGCGCTCCTTTCATGACATCACGTGCGGACTCGTCACCAACTCAAAAACAAGACTTCCTGAATATTCAGCGCGAGTCTTAAAACGTAAAATATAGCTATATTGCGGTGGAATCTTTGTAAAATACGCTCAGTAGAAGTCATTTGAAGCCATTTTACAAATTATGGACACAACTTGTCCGGAGACGTCGGTTGTCCTTTAAATGGGTCAATTTGTAGCTCCAGACTGGAGAAGTGCCATTAATAATGGAATGACAAGCAATTGGATCTTCATTCTCAAGGCCAATCTGCTACAGAGTCAAATTCAAGCTGCGTCAAATTCCCAAAATGGAATGAAAACTAATAAGGCAGACAGTCTGTGCACAGCGGCGCGGTGGTGGCTGGTCACTGAGTCGACCTCACATCCTGGAGGTCATGGGCTCGATCCCGGCTCCGGGCTTCGTATATGAAGTTTGCATGTTCTCCCTGTGCCTGTCTGGGTTTTCTCCGGGTATACTCCAGTTTCCTTCCACATTCTAAAATCATGCTTGGCAGGCTGATTGAATACTCCAAATTGACCCCAGGTGTGAGTGTTGTTTGTTTCTGGGGGCCCTGTGATAGGTAGGGAACCTAAAGCGGCTCAGGAAAAAAAGCAGAAGAAAATGAATGAATGAGTCAGTTTCCATTCAAGATTTTTATGGTGTCAATGTCTAATTATTTTTGGCACATTCTCATCTGTTATTCTTCGAAGAATAGCTAGAAAATCTGCTTGGGAACAATGGATGCCAAAGTCAACTTTAGCACTGAGGCTTCAAAAGTCCAACTCCGTCCATAAAAACATACCTAAAAAAAACTAAACCGTCCCGCATGAATTAATGAAAAAGGCATTATGGTGGGTTATTAAGGATTATTCAACAACTCAAATTATTTGAATTATGCTCGTGTAATCAGGGTCATTTTAGATTTATTCATATTTTTTTCCTGATAGATGACTCTCTGGTCATACAGGGTTTAATTTCGTCACTGTGCTTGATTCAAACCATCCATCCGTGCTTCCATTTTCAGATCAGCTTTATCCTCACAAGGTTTGTGCTGGAGCCTATTCCAGTCATCTTCAGGAACTGGTTGCCAGCCAATCTTAGGGCACACACACACACACACACACACACACACACACACACAACCATCGCCACTCACGCTCACACCTAGGACAATTTAAAGTGTTATTTTCTATCTATCCATCTATCCATTTTCAAGACTGCTTTTCCTATTCAGGGTTGTGGGGTGCTGCAGCCTATCAAGATGACTTCGGGCAAAAAGGTTGATGACGATTCACTCTGAAATTTACACCTCACTGAGTAGGAACTGAACACAGACTTGTCACGGTTTGCGAGGTGGTGATAGCGGGTGCGGATCCCCCCAAAAAGCAGGCAGGAGGGAGCAGGAGGTTGTTTGACAAAGTGTATTAAAATAAAGGTCAGCAGGAACCAAATGTAAAACATCAAAATCATCTGAATGGAAAAAATACAAAGTAGCAAAACAAGACCAAAAGTAAAAGTCCGCCAAGGTTAAACAAACACATACACAACGCATGCAGCCAACAAGCAGCAAACAATGAACCGACAACGGATGGTCGTGCCGGGTGTCCTTTTAAGTGACAGTGATTATAACGATCAGCACCTGCGAGGCTGCCGGCAGGGCTGACGTCGCTACCCGTTGGTCGCCAATCTGATCGGGACGACCAGCACCTGTGCAGGTGCAGGCGGGGCCGACAGCGTCCCCCGTTGGTCACCAACCAGATCATGACTGTACCCCCCTTCAAGGGGCTGCTTCCAGAAGTCCCAACAGTCTCCCAAAAGGTCCACTCGCCAGGGAACGGTCGGTGGAGAGAGCAACCGCTACCTCTCCAGCATACGACGGGCGGCGGCCTGATGGGAACGGGACTCTGCCTGGGGTGGACGAAGACGCGGCACGGATCGTCGTGGGCGTGAGTGCGATCCCTCTCGCACGTTCACGCGACGGCGCATGGCTCAACGTGGACGTCGCACTTCCAGGCGCAGAATGGCACCCCGTACGGCCGTATGGGACCAGGTCTCGGCCGGACGCCGACGTGGGCGTGAACTGCCCGGCACCGGGGGGAACGAGACCAGTCCAGAGCCGCTCCGGGATCCAGCGGTGAGTGGGGTCTCGGACTGACGTTGACGCGGACGTTGCACGGCTCGTCGTGGATGAGACTCAATTCGTCATGCACGACGACAGCGTGGCTGGACGTGGGCGTGCACAGCCAGTCACCCAGTGTCACCCTGGACGGCCACCTGGAAGGAGGTCTCGGCCGGACGTTTACGTGGACGTTACGGCTCGTCGAGTGACGAAATTCAAAGGCTCGGGCTAACGTGGACGTAGCATTGCCAGGCACAGGGTGGAAATGAGACGGGTCCGATGTACCTGCGGGATCTGATGGTTGGTCGGTTCATTCTGTCACGATTTGCGAGATGTTGATGGCGGGTGTGGATCCCAAAAAGCAGGCAGGAGGGAGCAGGAGGTTGTTTGACAAAGTGTATTAAAATAAAGGTCAGTAGGAACCAAATGTAAAACATCAAAATCATCTGGATGGAAAAAATACAAAGTAGCAAAAGACCAAAAGTAAAAGTCCGCCAAGGTTAAACAAACACATACACAATGCATGCAGCCAACAAGCAGCAAACAATGAACCAACGGATGGTCGTGCCGGGTGTCCTTTTAAGTGACAGTGATTATAACGACCAGCACCTGCGAGGCTGCCGGCAGGGCTGACGTCGCTACCCGTTGGTCGCCAATCTGATCGGGACGACCAGCACCTGTGCAGGTGCAGGCGGGGCCGACAGCGCCCCCCGTTGATCGCCAACCAGATCATGACAAGACTACTCGCAGAAAACCCAAGAAAATGTACCACTGCACGATCAGTGACTCAAAATGAGTGTTCATTCCAGTGCGAATGTTGAGTGAGAATATGTGTCTGTCATGCATGTTTAACGGATTCACTGCTATTCACAAATTCGTTCGAGAATTGAAAATATGACATAGTGCTTCATTCCTGAATTTGTTCGGGTTTTGTTTTTTCTTGTTTGGGTGCCTCTGGTAATGTTTTTTCCCTTCCACATGGGGGCAGAATTTCCCTTTTTTACATGTGAGCACTTTTTCCTCACTTCTGCTGTTGTGAAAGCACTGGCCGATATAAACCAATATGTACAGTATGTATTGCATTTATTTTGGACAGTTACCCTTATTACAAGCTCATATAACTCCAGACCCATACAATTTAGGAATTAACTCTTTGTTTATGATAAAAGAAGAGAGTATAAGGTTTCTTACACTGTATTGAATGTTTATGTAGTCCTAAAACCCAATATTCTGCAGGTCCTGCAATTCGAGTGACAATGACAAAAACCCTGGAACAGGTGGCCACATTTTTGTACATCGTCTGGCAATGAATGGGTTAATTTGTTCTCAATGGTGAGGATGAATGGCTCGATGATCACCATGTGTGATGCAATGCAAATGTATCGTCGCTTTATCATTTGCTTTCTTATTTTAGCTTGAAAGATGTGTAAAACTTATTTTAGAGCAAGCGAAAAACCAAGATGCACAAACCAAGCTGCTTTAATATGTGCTTTTATTTGCACAATCAACTGTACTGTTCATATTCACTGGACATTTATCTGCTGTTTGACAACCCTTTTTTTGCCTTGGCCATGCAGAAAAGTGATGACAAACCTCTTTTTGGCATAAGCTTTACCTACAGATACACATTAAATGTTAGCTCATTTGGCATCTAATCTGCATGCACTCAAAATTATCCAATATGACAGTTGTTGTGAGATAAAGACGTAATGGACCCAAATGGAATTATAAATTAAAAATGTGGCCCAAAGAATTACAGCTGTCTAATATATACAAACCACTAGTGTAAAAAATAAAAACTTGCAAAGGCAGCACACACAGTACAATTAATGAAAAAAAGGGTGAATGGAAAGAAGAGGATGAAATCAAGAGTTCATCCAAATTTAAAATAAAATGTCTAAAAGGAATTTATGTTATTGCTTTTTAGTAGATTCACAACTCATTTAGAAGATTGTGCAATGATTCATATGATCAACATTATTTAAATGCAGCACTTCTTCGAGGCTAGACAGTTCTTGCGTTTGCCTCCTTTGAAATGACATTATAGTCGAGTTGAAGTGTGAACACCAAGGTCTGTTGAGAACACCTAAAGTTAATGAGAACGATATAATCCTAATCATTATTACTACAAAAGTACTACAAAAACTGAAAGTGTACTTGAAATGATCATAGTCTGAATTCTCAAGTAGAACGTCAGAAATGTCGTGTGATGATCTGCTGTGCAAAATATGTGAAAATGTGTTTCATGTGTGACATTCATTTACTTCCCAAAAAAAAGAAGGAAAAAGATGCCGGTGGTGGTTTCAGTTAGAAAAAATAACTTCACTTGCTATTCATAACTTTTTGCATTTTTTTAGATTATAAATCTTTACATGAAAAGAAGCAATGACATCAGTTTGTTTTCAAATCCCTTGATGATGAACAATGAGGGAGCGACTCTACGAGTTGTATCATCTAATGCAGACCTGTCACCTGCCTATGATATCTCACCTGTGAGAGGTTGTACAACCTCAAACGACACATGCGCATATTTGTTTCTACAATGTAGCAGGCGAACGCACAGGCACTCAATTACATGGAAAGTCCCAAGCAGAGTCCAGATGTTTCAGGGTCTGTGTGGTATTTGGTCCAAATCATCATTGGCTAACAAGGCAGATGGTGAAGATCAGCTAAAAATTCTAATAGGTTCTTACTTGGCCCTCGTCTTCACTTCTCCACAAAGTTTCATGAAGACACGCTTATCTTTTATTGCTTTTATTATTTTTCATCACCTTCCCACTAAGATCTTCAGATTATGTGGTATATTGAGGACAGACATCAGGAGTCAGATAAAAAGAAAATTAACCTTTGTGGCACGTGTTAAAGCCTGACAAGCAGTTTGCACGTATCACAGCCAAATTCAGATCCGAAAGGGAAATCTGCTCTCAACTTTGTGCGCTCTTGTTTGTAATGAGAGGAGAAGGTTAGATGGTCAGTCACACTGAAGAAAGGATCAGAAAGGTCCAAAAAGTGTTTGAAATGTTTTTAGAAACCAAACCAACAGGAAGAGCCATCACTTCGACAATTCCGGGCCACTCGTGTAAATCAGTGATCATGGCTAAAAATGGCCCGGGAAACAGTGGGACACTACATTTTAGAATTAAATACAGTAAAGTCTCGTTATATCGATATTCAAGGGAGTCCGAAAAAATATAGATATAACCGGGACTATCGATATATCCGACCCTGTTTGCATGTAATTTTCTCCGTGCCTGCATAGAAATAGTATCGATATAACCGGGACTATCGATATATCCGACCCTGTTTGCATGTAATTTTCTCCTTGCGTGCATAGAAATAATATCGATATAACCGGGACTATCGATATATCCGATATCGATATAACGAGACTTTACTGTACTGTACTTCTTCTGTACTTACTGTAACTTCTTCTGAGAAATAAACAGCATCATTGGTAGCATGTTAGTTAATATGACAACAAAGGTGCCTGGTGGAAGGTGCTGAGCACTGTATTGGACATCGCCAAAGATATGATCGCCATTTATATGGCGCAAAAGCAGCCACTTATCAATACATTGACAGTTTAAACCAAGTTCCAGCATGATATTCCAATCCACGGACATTTTCCTTGTATGTGAGTGTGAAGAAAACTATAAAATTGTGCATACGTGCAGAGATGTCACATTTTTTGTGATATAGTAATGCCATAATCATGTTGGAGCTTTGAAATAGCCCCCAGCCAATGAAGAGTTATCAATGATGGTGGACAATCGATTGCCTGTTGCCATTTTAAGATCTTGGAACTTAAAGGAATAAATATCTGAAACATGGCGGCATGATGAGCAACTGGCAAGCACATCTGCCTCACAGTGCAGAGGAACAGGAGGGTTTGATTCCAGCTCCAGCCTTTCTTGGTAGAGCTTGCATTTACTCTCCGTGCCTGTGTGACTTTTCTCCGGGTACTCTGGTTTCCTCCCACATTCCAAAAACATTCATGGCAGCCTGATTGAACACTCCAAATTGACCTTTTGGTGTGAGTGTGAATGTTTGAACAGTAAGTAGAGTGTATTGTTTTTGCATTTGGATATATTATTGTATTAGATTAGATGCACCTTTATTTGTCTCACAGTGGAGACATTTACATTTCATAGCAGCAACAAAAAAAAAACGCAGCAGCTGCTGTAAAGGCAGTCATTCTCACGGCGCCATCTTTAGGTCAAAAACAAAACGACAAATGGCACGCAGCACAAAAGGCACAGACAGTCTTCAATGTGAAGCACTTTCTGTACCCTCTTTGTTGCATGAAAAAGTTTTAGATGAAAAAGGAGAGGATCAAAGCGTCCCTTTCACCAGTGGATCAAGGACATCATGGTGGAATGTGCATGTCCGCGACAAGCTAAATGTTGAAAGCAGACACGAAGCTGTAGCATCCATTGATGAAAAGAGAAGGTCTCACATCTCCTGTCCCACGTAAATCCGCTTTGATTCCAAGCCGTTCCAGATCCACATATGCATCGGTGCGCTGCGCTGACACTCCTTTCTTCTCATTGCGGTCTTATAACATTGTTGTTCTAAGATCCCCCATGGGCTGAGATGAGTCTGTCCATCTGTCTGTCTGTTTAATTCGGTGGGGATTATTTTGATGATCCCCAACTTTAAGCTCACTGACCCCCATCAACAGTTGTTGGACAGTATGTGTCGATATGTAACCAGTATCATGATGGCTTTCATTGCATATCCAAAATTGAAAGCTGGGTGCCTCAGTAAAAGTATTTCCATAGGGAAGGTGTTTGTGCAGGATGCAGTATTTTACCAAATAAGGACTGTATTAAAAGGCTAAGGAACACGGAAAACAATATCATGGGTGTTGCCGTGAAGTAGAAGGAAAGTATTTGCTGTTCATCTTCATTTTGTCTCATTGTAAAAGGCAAACTAAAAACATAACATGAGTTCAGTCGAGAATTTACTTTGTTAATTGTCAGATCTGTTTAGAAGAAAATGAATCACTCCAAGGGTTATTTACAAACAAAGGAGACTGCGGACATGATGGCATTTCTAAAAGCACACTAAGTCAAAACTTGACAATGTTATGATTGTGTGAGCAAACGGGAAAAAAAGACACATGCATTTTCCCATAGGAAGGCTTTGCGAAATGTCTGTGGGCGTTTAATTTATGTGACTTTAATACCACACGGACTCACAAATATTGTCTCATATCAAAGTAACAGTGAGCTCTGGATTGAACTTTGCCGATAACAGGAATGTGACTCCACTCGATTCATAGAAACGACAATGCATTCATTATAGTGGACTTATTTGACCCTGCCTGACTTCCCACATCGTCTGCCGCATGGATTGGATTGGATTTGCCTTTATGGATGGTTTTCTTTCCAAGGGACCACACAAAATGAGAACCATGTGTTTACCTTTTGTTAAGGTCTCAACAGAAAGATAGTGCATATGAAAGTATTGTACAGTAATTTGTCACAAAAGCATAGTGTTGTAGCTTAATGCCACAAATATTTAGGGCAAAATTGTCACCATGTGTTTAAAATTGAGCGTATACACCACTGTGAAGGTATTATCTGTACAAAACGTTGTGAATAAATTGTCTTATTTTAAACCCACCTAAAACAAAGACAAATTAAATGAGTGCAGCAAATTATCTCAAATGCATTTAAATGTCTTGTAGTCACTGTTATAACTATAAAACACTTCTAATCTAAGCAGTTGAAAACAACAGTACCCACAAGTGGTCTGTTAACGAGAATGTAAGACACATCGTACGTATTACCAAAATAATGAATATAAAGATTGACAATGAATGGATGGTCAAACTTTTCAAGTGGGATTTCGTCGGTACACAGCGACCTCTAGAGGAATAACGTTGATTTTACACATAGCAACGAGGTGCACTGCAATACAATGGGGAACATGCAATATGAATAAATTAATGTCATCACCGACACAGATAGTTAAGGCAGAATCACTGCCGAGCCACCGTTCAAAGTTAAATTTCACTTTGCTCTTTCATTCAAAATGGACTTATTTGCTCTTACATCTTAGAATGAAGATATCCGTTCATTCTCGCGCCCATACCAGTTGTGTTGCATGGCACACAAAGACAAACATTCACAATCGAAGTCACAACTAGACACAATTCAGAGTGTTTAATATACAGACCATGCATGTTTATGGAATGTAAGAGGAAACCAAAGTACCAGGAGAAAACTCCATGCAGGTGGCAGGAGAACATGCAAATTCCATATAGGAAGGCCGTGGCCTGGGATCAAATGCTGCACCTCTGCTTTGTGAGGCCGACATGTTTACCACTTGACTACTCTGCAGAAAGAATGATTAAAAATCACCAGGCCTGCCCATAATGACCCACGTCACTTTGTAACTTTTTAGCAATGTTAAAATACAATCTAGTTACATGACACACAACAAAACACATTCAGCATAGATCAATGGGATAGACGGACGGACGGACGGACGGACGGACGGATGGATCGATGGATGGATGGAGAGAGAGGGAGAGAGAGAAAGAGAGAGACACAGAGAGAGGGGGGGGTGACTGACGGACAGATAAACAGATAGGTAGAACCATTATCAGTAATGCATGTTAATATGCCTGCTTAGTTTCGAATTTGTGACAGTGTAGCCGTTGAGGAAGGAGCACACACGACTGATTGCGGAGACGCGTTTATTTCAACGGCTAACAAGTGGATCTGCTTTGAACATGGGAAAATGCAGTAAAATAGTTTTATCATAACCACGCCCCTTGCTGTACACCTGCTGGGTGTGATACACGGTCTTAGTGCCCGCTACAACAGTACATTTTCATTTAGATGCTATAACATAAGAAGAATGTGCATTGTGAATTTAATTTAAAGGTTGTTGCATCGAATTTTCCAAACTTTGTAATGAATCTCAGTCAAGTGGTTTTGTACTGAAAGGAACGGGTTTATGGAAGTTCCTGTTAGGGGCGGGGCTGAGACAAAAGAGTGTAAAATCATCGCGACGTTGACCAATCACAGAGAGAAAAATGACGGCGAGTCTTCACGAAAACCCTCCTCTGTAATCCCCGTTAGCTTTGTTAATTGGTTATTTGATCACGCTCACTGGATTTGTATTGCATAGTGTGCTCAAGATCCGACATTTGATGGGGACACTGGAAGAAGGGAAGTGAATGCCTTTAGCGTGATGTAATATCTTCGATTTAGTAGCATATGCGGGCACGTGTGATAAGCCGCTTTGGGTAGTGCAGAGCTACCTGCTGCCTGTGGTGGCAGCTGTCACCGCACCTAGCCGGTTAGCTTAGCTGCATAGGTGCGCTAACGACCGCACCGGGCAAATAGACTATTAGTACAGTCACTCAGCAGTCGTTTCTGAGAGTTTAGAGTAAATCGGTGTTTCCATTCTTGACGTCAAAACACTAATTAAGACACGTTTTGGTTCTGCCCTTTTCGGACCAAGCATTAGCCCGGACAACCCGCCTTGTCTTTTCTTTGAAGACTTTTATGTATAGTTTGTCAGCTAGCGTTGAGCTAGCTGCTGTCATCAGTAACGGCAGCTACCTTATCAGACACCACCTTGATCAGGGACCGATTGTTCATCACTCCCGACAGATCTTTTGTGTTTTTGTAAACACTTGAACATCGGAATTGTCGATTTGGATAACATCTGTAGGGAATGAAGAAATTTTTTGACTCGCGCCGGGAGCTCGTGAGCTCCGGGCCTGGACCGGGAGCCGGTGGAGGGGGTGCCGGGTCCAGCAGCGGAGGTAGCTTCATCGGTCGGGTTTTTACCCTTGGACGACATCAAGTGACCATCGAAGAGATCGTGGCTGAAGGTGAATGGAAGTGCTTTCGTCTGGTTTCAGTTTCATTCACTTAAATCACTTTGAAATTATTTAGTTCCGCCAGGTTTTTGACTTCATTGCCAAATTGGGGGAAAACAGGATTAAGTTTCTAATCCCTTGCATCCCACAGGAGTTCCTACATGTTCTTGGACAAATGTTTAATTCGTGATATAGCTGATTTATTCATTCTTTCTTTGGGGTGGGTATGAACGTATGTCTTTGACTGGCCCATAATTGCGCTTTTTGGAACTGCTTTTGTGTACTTAACAATGTATAAGTCATGTGTGATGTCTAAACCATTGTTTGTGTAAGAATAGGCTATTTGAATTACTAAATCTATTTAGATAAGTGTTATTTCAGCTCAAAATTCAATAACAGTTAATGCGAAAAAGAATTTTCTGGTTGCACATATGACCTCAAGGCTGGGAGTATCTTGGAATCGATGGATAAAGTCTGTGAATGCTGAGTCATTGGTAATTGTAAACAAACATTGGGCTAACATTTTCATGCTTGCACAATCATGCTTGGAAGAATTGCTGCAAGGCGGTCTAAAGAGTTCCGGTAATGTTGACTATTCTGTCATTCATTTCTGAGGACATTTTTATTCTGTTTAACTAAACAATTAAACAGAAGTTGTGTTTTCCTTTACCCAAATGGAAGTCAGCCTTGTTGTTTTAGCCATGATGGCCTGTCACTGAATAATAGATTTACAAAGACTGATTAATTTATCAGCGTTCTGGCAGGACTCCAGCACTCTGGTCACTTCATGAATGGTCTGGTCATCTAGCCACAAAAAAAATGATACAGAGAGAAACTAGTGTCATAAAAACTGTACAATAGCTAGAATTGACTTTGATGAAATTAATGAAAAACCAAGGATGATGAAATCACACTGTCTACATTTACGTACTTTTTAAACACTTTTTTTCTATACTTTATTTATTGAAATTTGACAATGGCGTCTGCAAAATGGCCTGTTTGTCATTTTATGTTAACTGGTCTTTGGTGGCGCAGGCACCAGCCAGCTCCTCTTGTTGTCTGTTGTCTGGTTGAGAGGGCGGAAATTTCATCTCTGATGCACATGCAGCATATTTGACAATAAAGTTGTACTAGTGCTGCCTTGAACCTTGTTGACTAATTTAGCAGTCTGCATGCAAACCTTTATCTGACTTGCTTGCTTGACACTTTGAAATGGTTGCAATCCACCTTTTTTATTACAAATTGTCACACAGACCACGTGCTTTGACCGTCTTGTGATGGTGTGTGTATAACACAAGGCTCCAATGATTTACATCATCTGTGAAGCAAAATCATTCACTCACGCTCATACTCTGTAAAGAAAACATTGGAGGCCCCAAGCTCTGTCTTCAATCGGCAGGACAATGCCACTTGTATCTTGTTTCATCATCACTGTGTAACCCTGCAGTAAAGTAGTTGTAAAGCTGTGGAACATTCTAAAGCCTCGTTTATTGCTGCGTTGACAAGCGGAACCAAATAGTGTGCTCTTAATGACTATGCCCAAAGGGTGCATTGCGTTACTTGGACATTTTGTTTTTTGTGTATTCATAAGCGGGTGGAGAATAATCCTGACAGTTGGTTATGTCATTGGGCAGTGGCTATTTGTAGCTGTACTCACTTATTCTTTTGGCACCATCTTCCGAACAGAGTAGACCAGTGAAATGGTACTCAAGAAGTTTGCTCATCCTAATTTCTTACAGTCATCTCAGATTAGGCAGCATGTCGTGAGACATTTAAACTCTCAGGGAACACACACACGCAAGGGTGTGGATCTAGGCTGTCGTGTCGATTGATATCGAAAAAAATCACCATTGTACCCCATTTTTAGAGACAGTATAAAAAGAGATGAGGAGGGATTGCCAACTATCGCAACATTTCATTGTTTTGCATTGTGTCACTGAAAAGGCCAGGCTCATATAACTGCAGTCCCCGACTCCGCTCCCGTTTTATGACTATTGTTATTCAAGTTTCTATAGATTTTTGGAAGGTAATAACAAAAACAAGCATGCTGACATTGTCGACATTTTAGATGTCGACTTAGTTAGTTCATAAAATATTATTCTGTGACAAAATTTCATTGTGGCAGACACTCCAGCACCCAGATTTAATAATGTAAACCTATTTGTTGACTTTGTGTCACTGCTGACTCCTTCGCGACGTACTCAACTGGTTGCGTTGGTCCATGCAAATACTATAATTGTTCTTGTATTTCTTGCCTCAAGCCCCCAAGATCTCCTGGGACCCTTACACATGACACGTTTGTAAAGATTTGACACATTTTATATTACCATTGTGGTAGACTAATGTAAATGAATTATACTGTTTTCATTGAATAAGTTTATATCATATGCAATGCAAAAACAGTGCAAGCTCAAACCTTTGGGGTCATTTTTATTTTTCTCATGTTACTAAATGTATAGTTTTTGCTTTTTTTGAATGTTGCTGTGCTAATGGCCATTTTGTGTTTGGGAGCCTTTTACTTAGCGAGTTGCTTGGTCTGTAGCCACAAAGGGACATAAGTCTTCTTGTGCCTGTCCCAAGCCCGGATAAATACAGAGGGTTGTGTCAGGAAGGGCATCCGATGTAAAAGCTTGGCCAAAACAAACATGCGGATCAAACCTCTAAAGATGGATGACACTGATTTGCTGTGGCGACCCCTTGAAGGGAAAAGCCGAAAGGAAAAGAAGAAGTTCTTAGCCCATGTGAACAGTCATAACATCACATTTACGATTCGATGTGCTGTGATCTTCACCTCTGTAGTGAATAGTACAGTGTTTAATCTCGCATCATTTTATCTCTTTGCAGGCGGTTTTGCCATTGTGTTTTTGGTGCGAACAAATCAGGGTCAGCGGTGTGCTCTAAAGCGGATGTATGTTAACAATGAGCATGATCTTCAAATCTGCAAAATGGAGATACAGATTATGGTGAGTAGAACACGTGAGCAGAAATTTAACATTGTATTTTTCTTTTGGCTCCCCAAGAAGTCACAGTCAAACTGTTGTTGCCTATTGTACTTTTTGAATGCTCAATAAAATGACGAGATGTACATCACCCTTGTTTAGAACAGAGCACTTTGGATATCAATAAAATAATTTGTATGAACCTAAATTGGTACCAATAAGACATACAATGATGGATTTATTTCTCTAAATGTCTGTATGTTGTAACGGTAACTGGTTTCCCACTGTTTCCCTGTCTGTGTTTATTGATATAGCGAGACCTCGTCGGGCACAAAAACATCGTTTGCTTCCTGGATTCCAGCATAGCTGCTATTGGAGCTGGTGATGTGTGGGAAGTCTTAATATTAATGGACTTCTGTCGAGGTAAATTTGTCGAACGTCATCGCATCCTTTTGATGTGATACAAAAATAGTTCACTTGATTTCACCATCAACATCACGATAAAACAGCCTTTTACTGAGCATATTCATCTTTTTTTAAGTTCATAGAGTTGCTTGTTCTGTAGCCACAAGGGGACACAAGCCAGTGTCTTCTTGTGCCGGTCCCAAGCCCGGATAAATACAGAGGGTTATGTCAGGAAGGGCATCCGACGTAAAAGCTTGGCCAAAACAAACATGCGAATCTAACCTCAGAAGATGGAGGACACTGATTCTCTGTGGCGACCCCTAGATCGGAAAAGCCAAAAGGAAAAGAAGATCATGATAAAAGATAATTTGCTCTATTTGTGGCCAATGAATTCAATTCAAATTTAGTCAGGTCTTGGTTTTAGCTTGAAATGCTGAGAAAATAAAGAAATTAACAGTTTGTTTCATAAGTAGATGCAACATCAGATTCTTGTAGAGTGTTATCTTGCTTGGCACGAGATTATATTTCAGTATGTGCCAAATCTTGTAGGAGGACAGGTGGTCAACCTAATGAACCAGCGCTTACAGACTGGCTTCACAGAGGCAGAGGTGCTGCAGGTCTTTTGTGATACGTGTGAGGCGGTTGCCCGTCTTCACCAATCCAAGATGCCAATCATTCATCGAGACCTCAAGGCAAGTTACGAGTTGTAAAAGTTGGTTTATTTGCTGTTTTTGAGTCATAGCACTGGAGTGAATTATTACGTGTATTCTTCCTGTCCAGGTGGAAAATATTCTTCTGCATGACCAGGGACATTATGTGCTGTGTGACTTTGGGAGTGCAACAAACCACTTCCAAAACCCACAGGCGGAGGGTGTACCTGTCATTGAGGAGGAAATAAAAAAGTTGGTTTTGTTTGCACTTTGAATGTACACACTGGTTAGCAATATCAATAAAATAGATGTCTTTTGAAATGATGTGTATGTCTTTCCACCAGGTACACTACTTTATCATATCGTGCGCCCGAGATGGTCAACCTTTACGCTGGGAAAGTCATCACAACAAAAGCAGATATATGGGTGAGGTGTTTTTGGATCACAGGATGATATTAGTTTACAAGTGTCAACAACTAAGCCGAATTAACTTGTCTTTTTTGAAAATTGTGGGTGCAGGCTATGGGATGTCTTCTCTATAAACTATGCTACTTCACGCTTCCTTTTGGGGAGAGCCAAGTTGCTATCTGTGATGGCAGTTTCACCATTCCAGACAATTCACGCTACTCCCACGATATGCACTGCCTCATCAGTAAGCAACAGCAGCACCTTCCTTATTTTCAAGTTATCATATGCAGTTACAGTTTCACAATGTTTACATTGGCTGTCACAGTTCATTTCCTTTAGTTTCCAATCTCCTTAGTTCATGTATTATACATATACTGTACTTAGTTTATGCGATAGCCATCTACAAAGGCTGAAAACTCCATGATGTGTGTATCCAAACGACAGATTCAGGTCAAACTGACAATCCTGTCCCTTAAATATGTGCATGTGTGCAGTTTCTATTCAAGTGTGATGGCAGAGTACAATATTTACATGACTGAAAGCTGAAGATTCCCCGTGTGGATTTTTCAGGATATATCCTGGAACCCGACCCCGACAAGAGGCCAGACATCTATCAAGTATCTTACTTTGCCTTTAAACTGAATGGACGAGAGTGTCCCGTTCCAAATTTATATGTAAGTTCAGAGTGATGGAAAGAAACGGTTTCCTTTGTGTCAGCACATTCTAATTCCCAGGCAAATGAAAAAACTGCTGACTGTTTTATATCTCTTCCTAGTTATATAGGGGTACCTAAAGGAACTCTTAAAATGCTTATGTTGTTTGACTTGGTCTGCTGTATAGTATTTTAGTCTTGTTTTTTTTTTGTTTCAAGTCCACTGATATAGTGTATCAACTCATTTCATTTTCTCCATCCAGAATTCATCCATTCCTGCAAAACTACCCGAGCCTATTAAAGCCAGCGAAGCAGTGGTAAAAAAAAGTCAAAGCAAAGCCAGGTAAGAAATAAGCCAAAACTCTTGGTGCTTTTTGTACAAAATAAATGTAAACATTACAACACACATTTCTCCTTTCGTGCTTCAGAATCACAGACCCCATTCCGACCACCGAAACGTCAATAGCACCTCGACAAAGGCCTAAAGCTGGGCAGACTCAACCACAGCCTATATCAGGCATCCTTCCCATACAAGCAGGGTTGACCCCACGCAAGAGACCCAATGTTGCTGCTGCAGCGCCCCAGGCCATAGGTACTACCGCTTTCATTCCTTTACATGTGAGCCTGTTTTTATTTGGTGATAGGTCAACTTTTACATGGGACTAATCACATTGGTCTGTTGTTAATACCTATTTTTCTTCTAGGTGTCGGTGTCAGTATCGTAGCTCCGGGTGCCCTCCAGACTTCTCAACAGGCTCCTGCTGCAGCTCAGGCCTCAGTGCGACCAACGCAGACGACTACCGTTCAGTCTCAAGTCACACCGCGACCTCGGCAGCTTCTCATGAAACAACAGCAGTCTTCTGCTTTCGTACACCTCCAGAATGCCCAGCAGGTAGGCATCCCAGCAGAAGAGCAAGAAAGGAAATGCAGTGAGGCTGTATTTCAGTGTGACTTGGAATTGATTCCCACTTAAAGGACAAGCGACATCACTTTTTTTTTCCTAACTGACATCAGAAAAACGTTATATAGCAGCTAAAATACCCAAAACACACAGGCTGATATTTTTAGTCAAATGCAAAACACCAATAAAAATGACTTGAAGTGTCCAAAATCTGCAAAAAATTGAGCTGCGAATTGGGCATTTTCAGAAAGTCCCGCCCCCAGTTCATGACGTCACGCCAAGACGTCTTGCCTTGCTCGAGAATCAAAACAATGGCTTCAGATTCGGAGAATATGCTTTCTTGTTACACATACAGTTATGAATATGATTCAAATAGTTCTGAAGAGGAAAGCATACATGTTTGGATTGGATTGGATTTGTCTCGCAGTCTTTATTAGTCTCTCAGTGGAGAAATTCACATTTCACAGCAGCAAAGTTATGAAAGAAATGAAAGTAGAAAAAGCAAAACACAGGAGCTGCTGGAAAGGCAGCCACTCTCGCGGCGTCGTCTTGAAGTCAAAAGAACAAAAAAAAACTAAATAACAAATAACATGACAACACAAAAACACAGAGAGTCATTCTTAAGCACTTTCTGTACCCTCTTTGTAACATAAAGCAGTTCCAGATGAAAGAGGAGAGGATCAAAGTGTCTCTTCACCAGTGGATCAGGAACATCATGGTGGAATGTGCACGTCGACTACAAGCTAAATGTTGAAAGCAAACACGCAGCTGTAACATTCATTGACGAAAAGAGATTGTCTCACATCTCCTGTCCCCCATAAATCAGCTTCAATTCCATCCCGCGACAGTTCCATTTACGCATCGGCGCTCTGCGCTGACGCTCCTTCCTTCTTATCACTGGCTCATCAAGCCATTTATCCATCCAGCCGCAGACTGTCCAACAGCACCGACATTCCACTGAACAAAGTGGGGCTGTGAAGATGCTGCCCATTACAGGCGCAAAAAAGCACAATGGCCCCTTTGGTGTCCAGCGATGGCAGTCGAATGGCACCGACATGCCTCCCATTCAAAAACAGTACTGGCATATTCATGCTGCCGAAAAGGCGCAACCGCTCAGCACAGTCTCCTCCTTGATGAATGTCGTGGTCAAAAATGCTGAAAAACAATCCGTATCCGTTCCACACGACACACAACAACACAAAGTGACAAAAGAAAACACAAAAACAAGACAAAAACAACAAAAAAAGCAAGGCTCATCAGAGCACTTGCTGACGGCTGCCTACTCGGGCGCCATCATGGACTCCTTTTTGCAATTGATTAAAGAAGGTTTTCTGGGTCGTTTTGATGGCTAAGACTGACGTGTAAGGAATTAATCAGCCCGTTTCCACAGGCCGATTAATTCCTTACACGGAGCTTTGTCGCCCTCTTCTGCCTCTTTTTGGTGCAACACGAGGTTTTCAGACCAAACAAGTACAGCAAAATGCATTGAAGTGATGTAAGGACTGCTACAATGTGTCCTTTTTTCGGTCAGGGGCGTTCCTTCAGTGACATAGGGTGAGGACTCGTCACCAACTCAAAAACAAGACTTCAGAAATATTCAGCTCGATTCTTAAAGCGTAAAATATAGCTATATGCGGTGGAATCTTTGTAAAATACGCTCAGTAGAAGTCATTTGAAGCCATTTTACAAATTATGGACACAACTTGTCCGGAGACGTCGGTTGTCCTTTAAACAGTGTTTCATGTTTCCACTCAATTTCAAGCAATAATTTGCAGTACCTGATAAGGCATAAAAATATTTACACACTTTCTCTCAAAGTATAATCAACCACCTCGGCCTCTGCCCCATGCCTGTCAATATCCCTGCAGGCAGAAATATCTATAAAGTATTCTATGAATACAAATAAATTGATTGGCACATATAACCAAAATGTTCCTGTGTATTCCTGTGTGGAATCATCTGACATGGAGCTTAGACCACCAAGTCCAGCATACTCCCACTGTGACACCCACTCTGTTGCAAGACAATGCTAAGTCAGATTTCCTCGCTCTCACACTGCACCAGCAGCAGCAGCATGAGGTCCAAGAAAGCCCAACTCTCCATCTGACCCCCATCCCTGAGTGCTCCGTCATTGAGCCAGCTGCTGACCCAGATGTGGTAACTTTCTGCTAATAGTGCCATCTGCTGCTGATTTGATTGAGCATGGGATTTAATCGCCGCCCTTTCTTCCTTCATTGCTAAAATCTAAAATCAATGCACTTACTCTGATTGACCAAATGTCAGGTACATCATGTTTAACGTGAACCCTCTCACAACTTTTTTCATGGCTTCTCTCTGCATTTTCTCTTGTTTGGCTTTCATTTCATTGGCAAGAGGTGTCAAAGCAGATATATCTCAGATATTTTTTTCCTTGATTTTTCTAGTTCCTCTTCAACCACTCATCCTTGATTATTTAAGTGTGGGAATTGTGTCAGATTTAAAAAAAAAAAAACTCATTCACTGCCAGGCGTGCAAAAATTTGTCCATTCCAGTGCCAGGGGTTCATTCATTTTCACTCAAATTACAGGACCCACAGAATATTGAGTTCCAGGACTACATAAACATTCAATGCGGCGTAAGAAACCTTAGACTCTCTTCTTTCATCATAAAAAAGAGTTAATTCCTAAGTTATATAGGTCTAGAGTTATCTGTGCTTGAAATGTACAAAAGGCAAAACATTGCCAGAGGACTGACCAGCGCTTGATCAGCACTCCCCTCACCCCCCACAAGAAAAATCAAAACCCAAACAAATTTGGGAATGGCGCTGCATGTCATGCTTTTCGATTCCCGAATAAATTCAGGAATGGCAGTGAATGAGTTAAATTGTTCATTATATTTATTTTTCATGCTCACATCCCTTATGGTCCCCCGCACATACAGGCAACTGGAAGAGGGCACAAAGTCGGCTCGCTAACACCCCCATCGTCACCGAAAATGGCAACCAAAAGTGGTCATCGACGCATCCTGAGCGACGTCACTCACAGTGCCATCTTTGGGGTCCCCATCAGCAAGTCCACCCTGCTACTGCAGACAGCCGCAGCTGAGGCCGGCCTCAACAAGTCCAAGTGAGCAGAATAAGCTCCCCTCAGTGATGTGAGGAGCGACTGTCCTTTCATGGCGCCGCAATAGATAGGCCTTTCACTTGACACGACCACGATGGAGCAAAAGTAAACCTTTTACATCAGACAGAATCTTGCTGAAGAAACACTCCCTTCACACATTTTTTTACATACATGATGAAATCAAGCCCGAGGGCAAAAATCTGTCCGCTTTCTTACTCATCTGTAGGTCAGCCACTACGACTCCTTCTGGCTCTCCATACTCGTCCCAGCAGACTGTATATCACCCATCTGATGTGGACACGCATTCTGCCCATGTTACACCCAAGACCCAGTCCAGTTGGAATCCCTTTGGCGACGATAACTTCTCTAAGCTAACTGCTGAGGAGCTGCTTAACAAAGACTTTGCAAAACTCGGTGAAAGTATGTACACTATTCTATGTGCTGTCGAGTAACACAAACCTGTGTGAGCGTGTTATTAAATACCAAGATATCCTTATTTATTGATGTCTTTATTTTTAAACACAGCTGCTGCACATGAGAAGCAGTCCAAAGGTGATTCTCTCATTCATGGGCTCAATTCATTTGCAGGTAAGAGTTTGTTTGACTCTAGTTTTTTTCTTTATCTTGAAATGGAAGATCTTGGAATGTCTAGGCCACCCAATAATTTCTTGTTCTTGATTGAAGGAAGCTTGCCAACATCAGAGTTGCAACTGCTCCTTTTAGAAGCCGACTTTTGTTGACATATGTTAGTAGCCGCACAGTGGCTCGTTGTCACTTACCATGAATAGTCTCGGCCTGCAGCGAATTTGCATCTCATTAGCAGATCTGTGCTTTTACGGTCATTCGTTACAACAAAGACAAACACTCCTTTGTTAATCGGATTTCCTCACTGATGAACTGTGTTCTAAAATCTCTGAGCCTAGCCCGGGCAGTCACACAATCTTTTACTTTTATCTTTAGTTCAATTGGAAACAAATTGTGAATGTGAGTGGGATGAAAGCAATTTTCTTTCACACCTCTGTCAAACAATCAGTACTAAACATGATCAACATCCAATCTTTGGCATTGATGAACTACAATCTGCACATTACAATATAGTCACTGTGCCTTATTAACACCTGCATCAAAATAATTCCATTTTTTTACGAATTGCAGCCTTACTCTGGATGATAAAATGTGATTCTCTACCACTCGAAAAACAAGTACAATCATAAAATTGTCTATTACTTAAAAAAAAACTCAAATCTCTCATCGAGTTTGAGTCAAAACTTAAGGGACAACCGACGTCTCCGGGTTGTGTCCATAATTTGTAAAATGGCTTCAAATAACTTCTACTGAGCGTATTTTAATAAGATTCCACCGCATATAGCTATATTTTACGTTTTAAGACTCGCACTGAACATTCAGGAAGTCTTGCTTTTGAGTTGGTGACGAGTCAGTACGTGACATCACTAAAGGACCGCCCCCTGACCGTAAAAAAAGACTCATTGTAGCGTCAATGTATTTTGCTGTACTGTTTGGTTTGAAAACCTTGTGTTGCACCCAAAAGCCGCCAGCAGAGGGAGTCCAAGCTCCATGAAAGGAATCTATCAGCCTGTGGAAAAGGGCTCATTCTTTCCTCACAACAGCGGTGGCCATTTTTGGGTGCGACATTCCCCCCCGCCCGTTTGCCTCAAAATGACACGGAATAAATTCTTTCATCGATTGCAAACATGTATGCTTTCCTCTTCAGAACTATTTGAATCATATTCATAACTGGATGTGTAACAAGAAAGCATATTCTCCGAATATGAAGCCATTGTTTTTATTCTCCAGCAATGCAAGACGTCTTGGCGTGACGTCACGAACTGGGGGCGGGACTTTCTGAAAATGCCCAATTCACAGCTCAATTTTTTGCAGATTTTGGACACTTTAAGTCATTTTTATTGGTGTTTTGCATTTGAATAAAAATATACTGCGTGTTTTGAGTATTTTAGATGCTATGAAACGTTTTTCTGATGTCAGTTAAGAAACAAAAAAGTGATGTCGGTTGTCCTTTAAGCTTCATTGTCTTTATCATCTTTGCAACGACTTGTAGATCTCATCTGATCTTGCCGAGTGATGTGGCCATTTTGTTTAGTTCTGTTTTATATTTGGTCACTTTCTGATGTTAGTGTTAACCTTTCAACAATGGTCTTTCCTTTAGAGAAGGGACTAAGGGGTCACATCTGCTGTGCCATTTTCTGAGCCAACACATTCCTCCTGTAAGAATCCCTCGCCCCAGCACACATTTTCCCCATTATGATTTCCCGCAAGTATGAACTGCGATGAGGAAACTGTGATGTTGTCTGCTCAGCTGACCAAAATCATTTTTTTTTTTTTTTTTTTGCGTACAGCGGGCCTTTCTCTGCTCGGTGTTGTTTGTTCAGCTGAACACTTACTGATGAGTTTCCAAGTTTGTCTTTGCCTGGTTGGTCTCATTCTGTTGGCAAAAGTATTGCACAAACCTTAGGTGTGTTGCTGTGTTGACCAGACCGATGTTACTAACACTTTAGACTGGACAAATGAAGCCTTTCAAAAATACTGAATACATGTATTCTAGTGATACACTACCAACTCTGTTTTTGGGTTAGGTGGAAGGAACACTGTTTAAAGTCCTAACACTGCTTGAACGTCTACACTTTGTTTATGCTTGAACTTTTCTGTTTGTGCGTGTGCATATGCATGCGTGTGTGCATGTGAAATAATATTTCTTCCAAATAAGTGACAATGGATATCTTCTCTTAGCACACTTGTTGGGAATCACTGATTTAGACAGTTTGATTGATCATGGACCGTAGTCTCATGAAACCTCATTTCTGCACTACCGGTCTCTTAACAATGTCGAAAACTTTGAGCACAAATGATGATACCAGTGCCATCTTTATTTTTGTCTGCCTTACTGAAAAGTAGTTTCCACTTTGCTTTTTTGTTGTTGTTGCCTTTCTCTGTTTTCTGTGCAAATCTCAGGGAGATGCCTTAGCAAAGGAAGCAATTCTCCCCTCTTGCATTCTTAGGTCTGTGTAGCAGAGTGTTATGTGTAGGTTCACTGAGTCCTGGTTTGGTAGTCGCTCAAATCCAGTGGCACCTGGGTCAGTCTGAGATCACCTGTGCCGACATGCTAGGTTAGCATTGCAGGGCAAGGTATAGGGTTGTTGGCAGCATAAAATCTTGTTACATTTCAGTTCTTTCTTGTCATGTCAATTGTGACTCTTGGATTGGAAGTGCCAATGTCATAGAGTATTACCTCTTCACTTGGCTTGTTTAAACAGGCCCATCACATGAATTGTAATATGGAAGTTGAGTTCAACTGTTTCATCGTCAAATCGTTGCTTTTCTAAAACATTTATTGACTAAATGTTTCTCAAAAGTCATTCTTTATAGTTACATTCGTTGGCCACTGTAATATTAAGACGTCACCCGCATTTTTGTCAGTGTCAGCTCACATTCGAAAATTGACTGTGACACAGGTTTTAAAGGGATTCGTCTGTGTTGCATAAAGTAGCGAAGTGTTACGTTGACTATAGTGAAATTGCCACGGCAATCTGTTGTCAAAAGAAAGTACAGTAAAGTCTTGTTATATCGATATCGGATATATCGATAGTCCCGGTTATATCGATACTATTTCTATGCACGCACGGAGAAAATTACATGCAAACAGGGTCGGATATATCGATAGTCCCGGTTATATCGATATTTTTTCGGACTCGCTTGAATATCGATATAACGAGACTTTACTGTATATGCCTTGAGAACTGGCTAAACCTGATGAATGCATACAAAATGACATTGTCAACCATGTTCATTGTCCAATGCATTCTGCTGCTTTAACTTTCAGCCCACACTTTTACTCTGACTCCCTTTCATGATGAGTTTGCATCGTTCTTGTGACCTCAGACTCTTTAAATGGGAAAGACTCTCTGCTGGGCTGCCATCTTCTATCTCATACTTGTCCGCATGGAAACCAGAATGTTTCTGCTACTTCCTCCTATCCATCTGCTCCTTTTGGCTCCTGCTCCGCAGCCTGTCTGGAGGAGCTGCATCCTGCTCAGACAGCTGCTGGTAAACACACCTTGGCCAGCTTTGTTTCTGTATATCATGTTTGACTGTTGTTTCTCCACTATTATCTTTGGCAATCAAAAAGAAAAACAGAAATAAAACTGATTATTTTCGGTGTTTTTCAGTTTCACTCCAAAAAAAAAAAAAAACAAGGGGCATTAGTTACAAGTGTTACGAAAGCTAACTTAACCTTCTTACCCACCAAAGTCAGTCAGAACCATGACCACAATCCATCAGGAAATCATCCTGTGAGCGTTACTGTAGTCTGCGTCATGTCTTACGTAGGAAACAAGTGATTTGCTTTCACTGATATTTGTCCATCCAATTTAAACGTCTTTACAAATGTAAGTACTGGTTACATAAACACAGTCATCAATTATTAAAATATTGAAATCGGTACGGGTTTTCTTCCCAGTATGTTTTTGAAAAAAAAAAAAAAAAAAAACATACGTTAGTTTTAGATTTGTAATTATTTGTAATTGCCAATTGAAAGACCAAATGATAGACAGAAGAATGAGTGTCCCTTTCACATACAGTACTAGTGAAAGAAGAACCTAAAGCAACCCTGAAATTCCACCTAGTAGTCTCTTGTTCTTGGTTAATGAGGGAAGAGAACCGCCCTGTGAGTAATTTTTGTGATTAGTTAAACTGCTCTCCACCTCACTACTGCTGCCATTGAAGGAATGATTATTATATTTTTTAAAGTATTATTGTTTTTCAATCAATATATTTTAGAAAGGCTTGTGAAATACAATACATATTGATTTATAGAGCGCTTTAGCAACTAAAATGCTGAAGCTGAAAAAAAATCAGCGCAAATTACCGAGGGATTCCCGAATTTATATTGCTGTTTATCTAAATCTCCATTAATCGTTGCCTTTGTGCGATGGCTGGATTACCTGCTTCCCCGTTACATCCACCTTTCCTTCACTTCCTCTTTCTTCACTGCAGACTCTTTCCTCATATCACAAGGAGAGAAAGGGAATAGTGACGAGTTTGACCCTATTCCCGTGCTCATCTCCAACACCGCAAACCAAGGTAAGACGAACCGAATCCTGAGATGAGCACCCATATCTGATGTCAGCAGGACAGATCCTGAGCCCCTCTCCCTCAGCGTTAGCCCTCTGTGACTTGTGATGTGAGAAGTTCCAAGTCAATATCTCACATTGGGACATGTGATATTGTACCCTGCAAGAATTTGGCTTCTGTGATTATGGTATTTTAAGTCCTCCCATGTTAGATTGGTGCTCCCTGAATCTTGCCTGTGCCGATGCAGCCATGTTACGATTAACCCGGCTCACTCTCTGCTTTTTTTTCTCTTTTCTTACCCCTTGTTCATGCACCCCTCTGCTCTGGTCATCCTCAACCACTCGTCCCTTTTTTTTAATCCATACAATTTCCTTTCATACGATTTATTCTTTGGCTCCCCGGCTCTTCCGTGTACATTTCTGTGTCTTGTCTCTCTTTCTTTCTTTGCCATGTTTCAGGTGGTCACTCACGCAACAACAGTGGCAGTTCAGAGTCCAGCCTTCCCAACTTGACTCGCTCCCTTCTACTGGTGGATCAGCTCATCGACCTCTAGAGGGTTGAGAGAGGTCATGGGGGCAGTGTGCAAGCCTGACATTGGACAGAGGAGGCGGGTTGATTGTGAAAAATGGAGCATCTTATGAAATGAAAGAGAGGACTTGGCATAGACTTGTTAACCGTCGGCTCTGATAGGCTATTTTCATAAATTTCTGCTAACATTCCCATCAATGCTCAAACATATCTTCTGCCGCTAACTTTGGCTACACCATGACCTTCTTTACGCTTTCCCCCCCACAATTGCTCATTTAACGTGCAGCCATGGTTGGCTTCTTTTATTTCACGATGGACTGCTCTATGACGGCTGCTTTGCTTTCCCCTTGTGTGCATGTGCGTGTGTATGTGTTGAACTTTATTTGGAACCATTCTTTACCAAGAGAGTGAGAGTTTTAGGCACTTTCTCTAAAAGCCCACATAACATACTTGTGGCCTTTAACCTGGAAAAACGTGTACCTGCCCTGACTCATTGGGAATGGCAAAATCTGTCCAAGCAGGTTCCTCAGATGGCTGTGGGTTGTTGTGCTGCTGCTTTCATACCGCAGTTTGTAAACATAATGTACCCATTATTTATAGTACGTGTGGATTCAAATTCCAATAAAGTTGGAACATTATACATAAACCCATGCAATGATTTGCAAACTATTTGTAACCCATGTTCATTTGAATACATGAAAAAGAGAAAATGTTGAATGTTAAAACTGAGCAATGCTGTTTATTTTCAAATACTCACACATTGTTGTCCGCAACACATTCCGAAATGACGGTTTTAAAAAAATGTTTCAGACTTCTCAAAAAACATCTGTTTTAGAACTTTAGAACTGGTTAGAGGGGTTCAGGGGGGGGTTACACAATTGGGTACTAAAGGAACATTTCCAAAAGGCTCAGTTATTAACAGGCAAGGATGTGGTGAGATTTGCCAGTCTGTGAACAACCGCATGTGTAAATAATCCTTCAGGCAACACTGCACTTAAAATGTACATTATTGTGAAGAAGATATTGCCACACAGGCTAATGAACACTTGAGTAAAGCATTGTCAGTAAATACAGTGAGCAAGATGGTTCCAAGCTATCACCAGCTCATGGTAGGTCCCCAGCAATGCTTGGCATCTGTAGTTTTGTTCATAGAGCAGATTGCCCCCTGACCGAAAGTTGAGCTGTTTGAATCTCGGCTGCTTTGTTGTGATTTACTGATCAGTAAGACCAGTGTGAAAAGACAAACAAAACTATGCAGCTTTTTTTCCCGAGCGGGTAACCCACCAACCATAACCATAACCCACCAAAATGTGGGTTATGCTGGAGTTGGGTCACCCTCACCAAAACCTTACAACCATTCCTTTCTGAATCAACCGTGTTTTATGCTCTGAGTTGTACAGAAACGGGAAAGAAAATTCCCCTTGTAGAGTTGTTGACATAGAAAATGGCTCACAGTTGAAGAATTTGAAAACTTGTCAGACCCCAACTTTACCTTACCACACGATTTAAAAAAGAAAAACATATAAACGACAAAAACACATACGTGAGATTGAATATCTGTATTATAAAGACAACGATATGTTGCCGGGAACGTTAAAATATAGGGAAGCCAAAGAGGTAGAATAAAGAAGTGATAATTATGTGCATTAGTTAATAGTAAATACAGCCATCAGATCCTTGTCGTACAAAAAGGAAAGACCTCTGATCTCAGTGAACAAATTGACATGTGATGACTCATTCCTTCTCTAGAGCAAATGTATAAATGTGATTTATGTACATTGAAAGATTTTTGTATAAATGCCAAGATGTCAACCTTTTCCCTTGTCTTTTCTTTCCATTTTGTCAGTGTTTCTTAAACACAATCCAACTTTTGTTTTCTGATAAGACATACAACGACTTGTATTGAATTGCAAGACAACTGCTGAATTGAACGCAGAATTAGTTTTTTTACAATACAGTATTGTGGTTTTGGTCATGGTGAAGATAAATAACGGATCAGGTAGCATTTTTGTTTGAACTACTTAGTGAGAGGTGCTGGTTGACAGCTGTTTTCGACGCTGCAGAGGTAAGACTCACCCATACCTTGCTCTGTGTTCGTCTGCTGTCAAGGACCCTCTCCTTGTTTCCATTGGCTCTCGTCCTCAAAATCAATGAGGAGAATGAGTTATGGAAACAAGGATGATCCATGTTGTAGTGATGAATGTTGTAGAATGTGCATATTGTGTCATTTAGTGCTAATCCTCTGTATGTTTGACCTTAACTTTGATTGTCAAGATCAAATCAATGCTGTACTTTTTTTCTGCTCCTCCATACAGATGTGCAGCTGGACAGGAACGGCTACTCTGTACTCGACCAAGAAGGGTACGGCAACGAAACTCTCGGAGATTCTGTAACAAATGACGGATGTGCTGACTCGAGTGATGAAGACCAGGAAAAAGAAACCTGTCAAGAACAGCAGCAGAATTTCGGGGCTGAAACCGAAGGTCATACCTCGGCCCACGATCTCAGCGGCTCCAGACCACTGCTGCTTGACTCTGAAGAGGACGAAGAACAGGTAACCCAGCCGAGCTTCCAATCAACTCCGGCTTCCTGTGTGGCATCATCCACCACCGTTCCCCAGAATCCTTCCCAACTTGATCCCGAAGCAGCCAGTGCAGATGTCTTCTCCAAAGCTCCTTTTCGCCTCACCCAGTTAGAAGCGGGCGACGTGTTCTCCAACGCGCCATTCCCGAGCGGCCCCTTGGCAGCCCAACAGCAGCCGGATGTGTTCTCCCAGGCTCCGTTTGCGAAAAGAAAGGAGGCCGCACTACCTACGTACCTTCACGGGGCAGCTCCTGTCCCTGAACAAGGCATACTCGGACAAATTGCACCGCATCCGTTCCGC
Source organism: Hippocampus bargibanti (assembly GCF_051943395.1). NCBI lineage: Eukaryota > Metazoa > Chordata > Actinopteri > Syngnathiformes > Syngnathidae > Hippocampus > Hippocampus bargibanti. Next base: position 17,502,996 of record NC_142737.1, on the reverse strand, counting down.
CCGCAAGAGCTTGCGAAATATTCCCGCCACTTTGTAGGCCCTTCCAATCAAAGTTGTGTACACACTATTGACCCTTTTGTCTCTGCGCCGTTTCACCTCAAAGTCCCACAAGAAAAGCCATGATCACACCAGCGCTGCAGCGGGACTGCAGGACTGCTCCGAAAGTTTCAGAGCGATGACTCGATGCAAAGACTCGTGTTGGGTGACACGGTGGCGCTTTGATATCTTCGGTTTCACAAATGAACACAGAAAAGCATGCATGCGTGTAAGGGCTGCAAAGCACAACCATTTCTTGAACCGCCCAAGCATTTCGTGCCTCAACCTGAGCAGACCTTAACAGCACTGACATATGGTATGAAATGCTTATGTTTGTTTTAAAAAAGCGCACATTGTTCACGTTGGCACAACAACACCAACACACAATTGTCATTGACTGCTGCTCCTTGGAAAACCAAACTTTCCAGTTTTGTGACATGTTTACATCGATTTTTTTTTTCCCCTCCAATCAGCGTTTAGTCCTTAAACGCATGTCACTTGCACTTGGCAATTAATAGCAGAGTTGTTTCTTTGCTTTACTCATCTCAAATTAGTTCTCACTGGAATTCCTGGACTTCCTCTAACTATTCAGTCCTTTTGGTACATGGCCTTTTACAAAAAAAGACAGAAAAGGTGGTCAAGCATGACCTCATAATTTCCTCGTTCGTCTTTTTCTTTGAATTCAAACTGATCATATTTACATATTTTGTCTCTTTGCAGCAGTTTAAGTCACAGGCTCGTTGCTGCTGAAATCGAAACACGCTGTATGTGTCCATTGCATGTGGCATAGTTAAGGATTGTTTGTATACATGTCAGGAATAGACTCCAATGTACAGTATGTACTATCACCTAACGTTGGACACTATTCGATACATTTAACTACTGCAATTAATGTGGTTCTGATGTCATTGAAATACTGTGTCAGGGGCACTTGTCTTCATAAAGATCAGCTGCATCCGTTCAGAATTGATTACTTGTTGAGCTCTGTCAAGTCAGTACACTTTGGGTTTCATCATGGCACTTTTTTGTAATAGCGTCCAAACTACGTAATTGAACCCAAAGTACAGTGAAAATGTTTCTGTTGTAATCTAAAATGTTCTGTTGGAATGAAGTGCAACTGGATAGTGTATTTTTGGCGCATGTTTGAAGCGCAGGTTTCAACAGTTGAAATACTGTAAGGACTAAAAAGCTTGAAATACATCACAGACTGTTTTTTGTGGTTAATAAATGAATGTAAATCCTGTTTTGTTCCATTGTGAAGTTTTGCACACTGAATTTTAACTATACTTGAGAAATATGATAGTCCAAGATATGGCAAATCCCAGAACCATGTAAATACTCCCCATACTGAAATGTAGCAAAAGATCTGAGCAATCTGATTTGCATATTTATTGTGTAAAATATTTGAATTAATATAAAATCAATTCAAAATATTCATATAACTATTTGGATTCCTGAATACCATTCTAGAAAATCCAACTGTTGGGGAAAAAAATGATTTAGCTTGACAGGAATCTTTAATTCTTCTCAGAGAAAAAAATATTTTTGTCTTTCGTTCTGTTTGTTTATGATTAGCAAGTCTGCTTTACACTGCCGAGGGACAGATTTCAATTCGAGGCCCTGGCCTGCCTGTGTGAGGTTTGTATGTTATTTCCGTGCATGAGTGGGGTTTTTCACTGTCACTGTCGGTTAATTGAATGATGCGTGTGTGAATGGTTGTTTCTTTGTATGACCTATGATGAGCTGGCAACCTGTGCAGGCTGTACCCTGCCTACTGAAAATTGATGGATGGTATTCCAAAGCCATATAATTCATACAATGTTTGAATTCAGCTTTGTAAAGTATAAATTACAAGCAAAATAGAACGTAAAATCCAAGTGGCAGCCATTTATTAATAATAATAATAATACATTTAGAGCATTGTCGTCAAATGGTGAGTATAGTTTTGCTTTTGTGAATGTTTGCTGTGCCGATGACAATTTTGTGTTTGGGAGCCTTTTACTGAGCATCTTCATTTTTATTAAGTTCATAGAGTTGCTTGTTCTGTAGCCACCAGGGGACATAAGCCAGTGTCTTCTTTTGCCGGTCCCAAGCCCGGATAAATACAGAGGGTTGTGTCAGGAAGGGCATCCGACGTAAAAGCTTGGCCAAAACAGACATGCGAATCAAACCTCAGAAGATGGAGGACACTGATTCTCTGTGGCGACCCCTAGATGGGAAAAGCCGAAAGGAAAAGAAGTACAGTACACTACATTTTATTTACAAACGCCTTTCAAAGCACCCAATGACACTTTACAATTAAAAGAACAATAAACACCATAACAATAAAACCCTATTGATAAATAATAGAGCTCACTAAACCAAGCCCGGATAAATACGGAGGGTTGGGTCAGGAAGGGCACCCGACGTAACAACTTGGCCAAAACAAACAAGCGAATCAAACCTCTGAAGATGGAGGACACTGATTCCCTCTGACGACCCCCGAAGGCAAAAGCCGAAAGGAAAAGAAGAAAATTAAACTAAACTGTGATGCAATTTGTGAAGGTAGTGAATATTGCCTTCTCGCCCAGTTTCATTCAAGGACACAAATGTGTGCCAAACAGTTTAAGTTTACTTCTGAATGAATGAGCAATTCAAGTAATCTCCTTTCATTTAAATCATGTTACCTATCTGATCAGAGTTTGCCTGCTTGCCCAAGGAATGTTCACAACAGGGTTTTGAACATTCTATTTGCTAAAATAAACAATAATGTTTTTCGGTTCAGGGTGTACCTCTACTTCCACCTGCTGCTCAAATATTGCTGGGATCGACTCCAGCAACCCCATGACCAACAGATCAGAAAGGGTGGATGCAAGCATGGATTTTCTCACTAGGTGGCGGTAGTCACTTGACACATTGGTTGTTCCAAAGTATAAAAGAACACATCACTGACTGTGTTGTTTTGGTCACGTTACTTAATTGTATTAATACCTGGTTTAAGCAGCGTTGAGATTTTTATCCATTGCGTATTTTTTAAAACAGCACGACATTATAAAGTCGAATGCGCTTGATGTTTTGGAACATCGTTTCACGTGCGAATCTTGCTAGCTTGTGACGCAACATTTTGCTAATCATCCCCTTGTCTTGTTTAGTACAGTATAATACTCTTAGTTAAAGTGGATAAATGAGTTTAGATATATGGGAATGTTGTAGGTAAACCTCGTATTGGCTTTGCTCGAGCACAATGGCGACCCAGAGAGCGCTTCCTCAAAGTAAAGAAAGTCTTCTACAAAACTACAACAAGAGGCTGAAAGATGACATCAGGTCCATATTGGACAACTTCACCGAGATCATCAAAACCGCCAAGGTACGTATTTATTTACAGGGCCGATTTTCAACTTCATTGTTCTACCTGCCACTGGCCAAAGTACCCTTGGGTGACGGGAAATTGTTTAATTTCGCTTTATGGATCAACAAATGATTTGTATAGTTCAACATGTTGGTGCCGACGCAGACCTCCTGTAAAATCTTTAAGTCCAAGGCCCACTTTTTGACTACCTGGCAAATCAGTTGGGAGGCACCGCTCTAAAATGTTGTCATTGTTTTTTTCTTCAGATCGAAGACGAGACGCAGGTTTCCCGAGCAACTCAAGCAGAGCAAGACCATTATGAGATGCACGTACGAGCAGCGAATATTGTAAGTGGATTGATGTAGGTCAGGTTTTTTTATGTACATGTATTCAGAAACCAAACCAGTCAGTGATTTATCAAATAGTAGCAGAATTTTAAAATGATTTCTACAGCTCATTAGGAGCTGGTGCTAAGCCTTGAGGACTCGAACAAGGAAGAGGGATGTTGAGATTCAAACCCAGAACCTGAGAACTGTGAAGTAGACGTTCTTAACCATGCTGGAACATGTGTGGCTCCATCAGGTTCGTGCAGGCGAGTCATTGATGAAGCTGGTATCAGATCTGAAGCAGTTCCTCATCCTGAATGACTTCCCCTCCGTCAACGACGCCATCAGCCTGCAGAACCAGCAGCTGCGCTCGCTGCAGGAAGAGTGTGACAAGAAGCTGACCTCCCTGCGTGATGAGATCGCCATCGACCTGTATGAACTCGAGGAAGAATATTACTCCTCCAGGTACAAGTAGACTCCTACTCGCCCCCCCCCCCCCCCCCCATCCCACCACTGTTCTGCGCTCCCACCCTCACCATTCTCCACTAAGTCCCAGAAGCCATCAACATCGTCATCATCATCATCATCATCATCCACTTGTAGCTATGTGTGAGTGGTGGATATACACTGTAGTATATTGACATAGCTACCCTCCCTAAAAGAAGCACGTGCCTTACATTTTACTGCTGTTCGAAGCGAGTATGGTTGATCTTGAAAGAGATATTCAACTGAATATGAGCAGGATAAAATCAGCTCTTCAAATATAATGTTTCTATGTTTGGGGCCTTCTTTTTGCCAACAGGGATGATTGCCATAGATGAGCCATTGAACCGCATTTGAGCCAGGGTATATATTTTACTGAAGGGGGAAATCTCCTCACAGTATTACCAAAGACACGTTACCAAAATCATGGTTACTGGTGAAACACTAGAAAAATTAAAATTTAGCCTTGTAAATGCAACATTAAATTAATTTGATACCCACCAAAGTTAAAGTAATCATATTTATGAATCAAAGTGGAATAGATGTTCAAAAAGCTTTTTAAAGAAAAGAAGCCCTCTTTTTATTGCAGATTCTATTCAGACTTTTTAGGGACACAATTTGTGGGTGCAGCTGAGGTGTTGGGTGGGGGGTCTGTTTTTGTCGCCTCAGTATTGCATCTTTGCTTTTTGTAGATGATGTGGTATTGTCGGCTCCTTCAAGCAGGGCTCTCCAACTCTCACTGGAGAGTTTTGCAGCAGTGTGAAGTGATTGGGATGAAAATGAGCACCTCCAAATCTGAAACAATGGTCCTCAGTCGCAAAATGGTGGAGGGCTCTCTTTGGAGTTGGGGAGGAGATCTTGTCCCAGATGGAGGAGTTATAAGTATATGAGCGAGGTCAGTAGGTAGTGAGGCATCGACAGGTGGATCGTTGCAACATCTGCAATGATGTGGACTTTGTATCACTATCGTGGTGAAGAAAAAGTTCATTTACATTTCGACCTTCAATGGTCACGAGTTATGGACCAAAGGAACGAGATCACTGGATACAAGCAGGCAAAATGAGTTTTCTCCGTAGGGTGTCTGGGCTCTCCCTTAGATATAAGGTGAGAAGCTTGGTCATCCGGCAGGAGCTCAGACTCGAGCCACTTCTCCTTCACACTGAGAGATGCCAGATGAGGTGACTCGGGCATCTGATTAAGATGCCTCTTTGACACCTACATGGTGAGGTGTTTCGGACATGTCCCACAGGAATGAGGCCCCGGGGATGACCCAGTACACACTGAAGATGCCGTTACCCAGCTGGACAGGGAATGCCTTATGATTCCCCATGAAGATCAGCTGGAAGAAATGGCTGGAGAGAGGGAACTCTAGTTTTCCCTGCTAAACCTGCTGCCCCCATGACCTGACCCCAGATAAGTGGTAGAAAATGAATAGATGAATTGATAAACTTAGTGGCTCCTTTATTCGACTCTTTCGCCTCGAACATGTTTTTCTTTGTCGCACAGAGGTGTCAACGTCATGAAAACATTCATTCAATGTAATTGTTCCTTATTGACATGATGGTAGCTATTGAATGCATCAATGTTGGAAATACAATTCTATATCTCATATTTGATGAGCAGAAGAGTGCAATGAGGCTATACAGGGCACAACCATACTCCTAAACTCTGGACCATTTGATGAAATGTCCTTGATTCAGTCGGTAAAAGGTAGTGTTTAGAATGATGAAATAATGCATGAAAGCATGTTCCACTGCACACGTTGGGTTTGAAAACGTGCAGCCGTTCTGACCTTTCCATCGGAATGGGGGAATATGAGACATTGTTCCTGTCTCTTGTGAGATTTCCTGAGCCTTAGCCCTGTGAAACCGTTGTGGTCTTCTGAGGTTGTGGTGTCGTCAAGGTGAGCATCCAGATAGGCTCCACTAAATACAATACATAGTTTCTTTGGAACAAAAATGCCACACTCAGCATCTTTTGAATCCCCTTTCTTCCAACATTGATACTTTATGTATGGCTCATACTGTGTATAGGTTTTTAAATTTAGGCAGAATTCTATTGGTGTACCCAACTAAATGTATGGCGTTAAATATTTAAAATCATATTTGATGATTGCATCAAATTGTTTTCGATTGAACTGTATGTATCAACAGTATGCTGTTCAAGGTGAGAATCTAAAGTGGCTAGGAGAGACATTTTGTTTTGAAAGGGTTGAGTGAACGCTGGCGCGTGGCTGCCACTGCTCACCCGCAGAAAAAACTAAGCCTGTGACTGTAAAATGACCTTGAGAGCACAAATGAATTATTATTAAATGTATTTCCTTCCAAATATTGTTTTCCATCATGTGATCCAAGCTGTTAAAAAGTGTCAATCTTACATGGTTGAACGTGTGCCAGTTGTGCACAAAGATAATGATTAAGAAATAAATAGAAAGGAAAAAAAAGAATAATTTGTCTTGTTTTTCGACAAGAAAGCAATGAGATGGGTCTGCGTGTTCTTTTTGGCATCATATTGGATGTGAACTCGTGTCACTTTCTGCATTTGCTCGGCTTTCCCCCCCTTCATAATCAACTTGACAGCCATTGATCAACGTTGGCTTCAAGTTCTACAGCAGCTGTTGCCTTGGTCAATATTCCAGTTTCTGGCGCTTGTTGCTTAATCTCCATGCTTGTTTGCGACTGACTGAGCTTTCATGGGCATATGAATGTGCTCCTTCTTACTTGGCACTCTTGTCTGCTCCTTTCTTGCTCCGCTGTGCCTCTGCTGCGCTGATTCTTCCCCCCTGCCGCCTGCCTTCCCCATCACAAAGCTACAATCAGTGGGACAGTGTCGACCTGCCCTTGTGTGAGGCGTACCGGCGACGAGATAGTTGGGCTTCCCTGGGCAGCAGCCGCAGCTCCAGCCAAGGGGAGCAAGAGGAGTCGGAGGGCCCCCTGCAGCAAGACATCAACTCACAACACCACCTCAACGCACACGCTGGCGCCACTTCCATCGAGAAACCGTGAACTTGGGGGTACTTTTATTCATCAAATTGTTTACCTGTAGAAGTAATCTTGTTTTTTAGGCTCGAGAAAATTGTTGTCCTGAAATGCATTCCACCGAGTTTAATCTGAATGTGTTCATGCAACTGGTCACTTCATTGCTTTACTGGATCAACGTTAAAATAGTCGGACACGAAAGTGAGAATTTGAGCATCGTCAGTTTTTCCATTCTCATCTAACAAAAGCAAATTGTCTTTGTTTACTTGCTGTACCAAGACGTTTCATTCATAGTAAAATTCATTTTCTGACATGTTCTGCTACTCTCCTGCATGATACGAATAAAGAACAATCGTCCATGCGCTTCTGTTTTTATTTCAAAGAAATGGCTGTAGTGGCATTTAAAATACAGTATGTACATTATTTACACAGCTCATCCACAAGGTAGCAGCTATCGGAGGTCAGAAGATTCTACCTGGAGTACCTTCTGGTAATCAAGAGCCATTTTTTGACTCAGAAACACAACTTGCATGTAAACGGGGGAAGGGTAGTACATCTTATCACCTGTTTGGTAACAATAGAACTTTCAAAGATGATGTTGAGAAACTTTGCACGATGGTATGTGACTATTCAGTGTTTTGAGATTTACTTTAAATTACATTTTCTATCTTAAAAATTCCGGTACACAGTACATACCTTCTGTTAATGAATGGTGCAGAATAGATATGAGTGCCTCAATTTGTAAACACCCATTTGTTTGAATGATTTCATGTATTTCTACATCCTTGCCTTTTCCTCATAATACACTGGCCGCCTTTTTGTGTAGCCATTGGGTGGGTAGGAGGCTTCATTTTCAGCAGATGGGTCGCCATCAAAACATTAATATCGTCGATTCATCTTCTTGAACTTCTCATAATGGTAGTCATCGGTAGCCTTTTCGTTATTTGGTCGTTTGCGGAAGTTAGGTGGCTCTGACGCTGTGGAGCGACAAGGTTGAATGAGAAATATGTAGCAAATAGCTGAAAGTAGGCAGTGTTTGTGGCTGAACACTTACTCTCTGTCCCAGGTTTCTCAGTGTCCCCCACGCGCAGCGGTCTTGCTTTGGGTTCCTCTTTTTCTCGTCTGTGGTGGTGCCTCTGAGCTGCATTGGCATCCTCATGATAAACTGCGGAAGGGAGAAAGCGGGATGATAAGGAAACTTAACCATTGAAATAACAGTTCTTCATGCCTACAGCGATTGTGCTGGACATAGTTAACAGCTATGTTCGTCGGCACAAATGATGTTCCATTGTCTTTTTTCTTGTTCCTTTGGTCCGCAAGCAGTTTGGCTTTGGCTTCCTCTGTCTGGATGATGTTCTTTATCTTTGCACTAAACAGAAATGAAATGTTATCTGTTGATGTATTTTTCCCATCAAATGCTTAAGTTAATCATTTTGACATACTCGATACCAAGGTCGACTTCAGGGATTCCACTCAGCATCTGATTGGACAACATTTCCTCTGTCTTCTTGGCAGAGTTGACACGGATGTTCTCAGGCAGCTCATACAGGTGGTCCTCTGCATTTTTCACCTTGACTTTTTGTTCCTCTGCTTCCACGAGGCCCTTCTTTCGTCTCAGCTCTGTTTCAATGTATTTCATCCTGACGGAACATATTCATCAAGGTACGTCTGAACCATGCCCTGCCATCTATTTTTTTGTTTCAAAACAATAACGCCTGGTTCAGATTAACTGAATATGTGACTGACTATTAAGCAATTGCTTAAAGGTCGTGAGAGTATCAGAAATTAATATGTACATACATGTCAGCATCTTCATCACGTCTGTTTGTCTCAGCTGAAAAGGAGGTACCTAAATTAAGGTCCGTATCGTCCTCTGTCCTATAAAGGCAAATGTACATATTTCAGTGACAATGCCAAAGTGTTAAATATGAAAGACAACACGATTATCGAATACTTGGTCTTATTTACATGTCTCGATTGCGATCTTTGACTTTCTTCATGTCCACAACCCCTCCAGTTTTGAGCTTAAATGGGTCATTCTGTGAAATGAGTAGATATTATTCACCGGGTGTACATCAAAAATAAAACCGCACAAGGCAAAGGGTGGTACAGTTTTTAAATAGTCAACATGAGGTTTAGGAGTACAGTACTCACATCAATCTCAGCCTCGGGTGGCAATTTTTCTCCAACCAATAAGGCAGTTACGCTGTGAAAACAATCGTCGTCATTGACGTGTTTGTTAACTATACGGTCTTTCACATTTGTAGCAGTAGCTGTAATTAAAATACGATCGGTAGTTACCTGACTCCGTTCTGTCGTCGCCTCAAACTCTGTAGCTCTTTGGCTTCTTCTACTTTACATCTAAACGGAAGGAGACCCACGGGAACATTTGAATATGAGTTCGATTGGGTCAAACAAATACATTCACTTAATGTAGCTATGACTGGTCCTGCTGCGTGGTTATCTGTTCGCTAGCAAGACGTTAGCTCGGCGCCCCTCATGTAATATTTAATCTGGTTACCTGACTTCCTGAGTTGTCTCATCTTCTTCCACGTCCGAAGAGTTTCTTCTCCTTCTAAAGTTTTTGCCAGACGGCATTTTAACATGCGACTTTAAAATTACCTTCTCTTGGAATTCGCGGCGTGACGATTGTTATACTGTACCGACAAAATAAACGTTCCCTGTCGTCCGATGGGGACAATTCTAAATCGCGCACAACAACAACTCGTCAACCATTTCCGGTCTCTTCGGTTATCAAAACAAACATGGCGACTGCGTTGCAGGTCGGCAGTTTGCTGGCTAAATCCGCGAGACTTTTGCGCCCGTAAGTTATTTACGCCCGTCAAACGGGACGTTTTCGATATATCCTTAGAAATTGTTGTAAAACATTTCGGTAGAGTGCCTGCTGGCTAATTATATAATTTATGTGTGACACTGATTATGTGATGTCACCTGCATCATTGATGACACATTAAATTTGATAGCCCCTCTGTTGCAATAAGACTGCTGTTGAAATCACGACTTAATAAATTAATTACTAGATTTAGTATTGTAAAAGTTTAATATCATTTGTCCGTGAACTCAAGAGAGGCGGTGGTAATGATTGGTTTATTAAAGCTAAATATTTTTGTAAATGGCCTATTTATTATTTCCCTTTGTTATTTGTTGCCGGAAATGTTGTTATGAATATGATGTTAATAATCACCCACCTCTGTTCTTCTGATGTATCGTAATGAACAGAAGTGTAGGCAATCAGAATTAAGTGACCTGATAATATTATCACTCAGTCTTGTATTTCTTTTCCCAATAAGGCCCTTTCTTTCTCTTTATTGATATCAGGAGGCTGGATACCCTATGGCACCATGCTGCCTCTCACAGGTCAGTCTTTGCACAAAAGCAGATCTGTACTTGATTTTAGGGAAGAGATACCGTTTCGTGTGTGGTTGTGGTTTGCTGTGTTGGGTGGGTCACATCAAATACACCAGACAAAGTAAGAACAGGAAGCATGCGTGGCGATTTTGCTCTCATATTGTAAAACAGATTTAAGATGTATTTAACATTTGATATGTGGGTAGCCCAGTTTATACTTTATGCGGACGTTGCAGTGAAATAAAATAAATGAACATTGTAATGCATCTGAATAAAATCAGAAATTCATTGGCTAGGATATAAATCATACACTACAGTAGTCTGATCACTATTATACATTGCAAGTGAAATATGTCACATAATTTTTACCCTAACAGTGGGTATTGTCAGACTAACATGGGAATTTCCCCATTGTGGGACTATTAAAGGCTTTCTGATTCTGATAATGTAGTGTGGATAATGTGCTATATTGACAGTTGTTTTTCACTGTTTCACCAATTTACTTTTGTGTTGTTGGCAGTGGAGGCCAGAGTGGTGGTTTTCAATGGCTTTCACACAAAACAGTAGTCAGGAGCAGATGGCCTCAGCAATGGGTTCTTCCCGGTCTGTATCTCAACTTTATGGGTGTCTATGCTCCTTTTGTTTCAACAGTGATGGTGTTTTATTAATTGTGCAATGCGTCTTCCTAGGGAGGAGTATGTTTGTACAGACACAGGACACACCAAACCCAAACAGTCTCAAGTTTCTGCCCGGACGTATTGTTCTAGAATCAGGAACTATGGATTTTTCCAGCCCTCGTGAAGCATACACGTCACCCTTAGCCAGGTATACACTGTCATTATTCCAGAACAATTTTAGACTGATATTTGGATATGATATGTTGTAGGATATACGGCCATATTCACAATATACAGTTGGACCTCTCAGACTGAATGCAGTCAGTTTTGGGAAGCAAATCAACCTTGAATTCTGTTTAGATTATATATCAACTAAAAATGTTGTTCTGTGCTATCTGTAGACAGCTATTCAGGATTGATGGTGTCAAGAGTGTCTTCCTGGGACCTGACTTCATCACCATAACCAGGGTACAGCAGACCAACTTCGATGACAAACACAACAAAATCCAGTCATCTGTAACACATTTTGTCCTTCTAGGCTGATGAAAATATTGAATGGAAAGTATTGAAACCTGATGTGTTTGCGGCCATTATGGACTTTTTCACCTCCGGGCTTCCTGTTATCAATGAGGACGCTAAGCCTAGTGCAGACACAGGTGAAATTGAGCCACTGTGGCTTACAATATACACCATGGACTATTATTTTGAAGGACTTGGATGTGACAACGTTTCTTCCGTGAACAGCACCATCAGATGATGACGATGAAGTAGTTGCAATGATCAAAGAACTGTTGGACACTCGAATAAGGTAGCTGACATTATTGTTGTGCTTTTTAGATTTCCACATTCGTCCTTTGGTATCATAGCATTGTTTTTCTTTTTTCCTACATTTTTCTTAGACCCACTGTGCAGGAAGATGGAGGAGATGTTGTGTATCGTGGCTTTGAGGATGGTGTGGTGAAATTGAAGCTACAGGGATCCTGCACTAGTTGTCCCAGCTCCATTGTCACTTTGAAGAATGGAATCCAAAACATGCTGCAATTTTATGTTCCTGAGGTTGAATCAGTCGAGCAGGTTGGCATTGATTCCAAAACATAGCAGTTCAGAGAACCCACCCTTCTTAGATTCCAGTAAGAGAGTGCTCTCTCTGGTATATATCTCATTTGGTTGGGGGTTGGGGTTTCAATGTGCAAGGACTGTGAGACCTGGAAGCACATTGTTCGGAGGAATAGCAATGTAACCAGAACACAAGGAATGTTGTGCTCATGAAAACAATTATGCACTTGGAACCATAGGTAGTAGTTCAATGATCGACTTTGCGGTTGTGTCATTGGACTTGTGACTGTATGTCTTGGACACTTGAGTTTAAAGGGGCGCGGGGAGTAAACCAATCACCACCTAGTGGTGTGTTCGCTCCAAAGGCAGTCTGCCTTGGCAGACCCAAATGTGTTGTCAGTGTCTGCTGGCAACATTGAAATAGACTATCTTTTCAGAAGGAGCTTCAACTCCCATCGCTGACAGAAATTTGGACGCACTCCAGGGAAGACAGGGGACAAGGAGACACAGCAGACCATGTTCATGTGTCCTTTGTTGAGTTGGCTCAAAGGTGGTCACTGCCAAACATAGCAGCAATACTGCAATCTGTCGATGGACACTGGAAGCATGCTTAAGAAGAATCAGTCATAGCTGGCCTTTTTGGCCTGTGGAACTCAGACAGCTGATGTACTGGCTTGCTAAGCAGAACCCAACTCTGGCCGAGGCAAAAATTCAGGAATGGGGTGGAAAGACTTCTGGATGCCTTCAAAGAAATTCTAGTCCAACAACATCTCAGGGGAAGGAAGTGACAGTATACCAACACCACTGTGTATAGTGGTGATTGCACACTGCTGACCTATGTTAGGGTCATTATTAATGAAGCAGGAATCAAAAGTAAAAACAAAAAGATTTTTTAATATTTGGGACGGCACAACAGAATGTGACATGATGACAGGAAGTCCAAGAAAATAAAACGATGTGTAAGGAAATAGAAAAGATGTTAGAAATTTGTTAGTGTAGCGAATTGCCCGAACAACCTCAACTGCGAATTAGTGGGAAGAATGCTTCAAAGACCTCCTCAATTCCACTGTCACACCTTCCCATGGAGAACCAGCATCTGGGGTGTCTGTGACAGGTTCTCATCTTGGTTGAGTTGAGGTAACTAAGGCGGCAGGTTCCCATGAATATATGAGGTCCACCCTGAATTCATAAAGGTTTGGGATGTTGTGTGGCTGTCCAGGTTGACATATTTCTGCGAAATTTCATGCGCAGTGACTTGTTCTTAGATGATGAGAGTGGCCGGTCCCCTTTTTAAGAAAGGTGATCTGAATGTGCGTTCCAACTTCAAAGGAATTACACGCTTGAGTCGCCCTGGTTTGGTCTGTTGGAGAAGAGTCGTTGTCAGGATGTGAAATACCAGATTAAGGAGGAGCTGTGTGGTTTTTGTTGTGGTGATGAAACTGCACTACCTCTACATCATCACTTTGCTGCTGTGAAATGTAAATTTCTCCACTGTGAGACTAATAAAGGCATATCCAATCCAATCATCAAGCTTTAAACTCCACCATGGCTCCTCTTTTACACGATTTTTTTAATCTTTAGGGCCAGATTTTTGGGGCATCCAAATATTACGTCTGTCTTATGCAGGTGATGTGGTGCTTTTTTCTGATTCAAGGCCACCGGATGCTAATATTTTCGCACCGCAATTTACGGTATGTGCTATGTACCGGTACTTGTATTGTAACATTCGTAATTACCTCACACAAAAAGGAGACTCGGTGGTTGAGAAATACTGTTTTTACAGCAGTGAATTTTACGAAGAATTAACATTCATTTTTATTTTACAGGTGAAGGATGAGGAGGAGGAGGAGGCTGCTCAAGTTTGACTAACATTCAGCGAGGTCAAGCGCACATTCCTCACTGCACTGGCTAAGAAGGAGCATCCATGTGGCTTGTATACAGTACCACACCGTGGGAGTATTCATCCCCCTTATGTTAATCATAAAATCACATAATTCAGATTGTGGACACCCTGGGTGCCAAAGTCTGGTCCTTGAAAGCCTAATAACGATCCTGCTCACTTGAATCTGATGTGTTGGAGGGACACATCTAAAACAGGCTGGATAGGGTCAATTTTGGCACCTGACTGGATTTTGGCACCCCTGGTCTACAGTATATTCAAACGTATTTCAACATAAGACAACTTCTTTATAGCTTGATAGCCATTAAATTTATCATCATCCAGTAATAAACACGCCCTCGCATTGCTACTCTAAATGACTTTCTTGTTTAAATGCACAATATTTATATGAATAAAGTTAACCCATCAACATTGTCCGTCTTCCTGTTTGTACTGCATTTTGTGAAGAGAAAAAAGAAGAATGGTTTCATATATGGTGTGACTATTTTGTGAATTACAATGTCCCTTTTTACGAAGACGTGCGCTGATTTATTTGGCAAAGGGGATAAAAAGCCTATTGTGCTGTGATGCTGACGTTGAGGCGGAAACCATCCACAAACATCTTTTTGCCACGTCACAAGAATCGACGCGAAAAGGCACGGCCTGATTGACAGACTACATTGGCCAATCACAAAACATGCAAAAGTTGCCTTTCCACTCTGATTCGTCCCAAAAAATATGAAAGGCGCAGACTACTTGACGGGCGTTTCTAGCTGCCCGAGTGAAAGAAACTGGCAGCCGAATAGAAGTCATGTGTGGTGAGTGTTGCATGCATTTCTATATTTTATCCATTTAATTGGTAATCTTCGTTCACGAGAAACTGTCGGATGGCATCGACGATCCATATGATGTATAAATAAGGCTATTCTTGGAGCCTGTTTAAATTAGCCAGAGGTTGCTAACAACTGCGAAAACCCAATCAGAAACGTAGTACATACTATGTTATAACTAAAATGTTACATAAACAATGCTGAATTTGAATTCACCATGTGGCATACAAGGTTTGAATGTCAAAATTAAACAATTAAGAGGATGTAAGGAAGACATGACGACAAACTGGTACAAGCTAGCTATCATGTTAGTTGGCTAATTAACGCAGTTCGTAGTGAAGATACTCATTTTAACTTTAAATATGCCCCTCTTTTATTTAAAGCTATTGTACAACCATTAATGAGCCCGAGTCAAGTTTGCCGATCGACTGAACAAAGAAGGAGCCAATGCCAATAACGAGAGACTTGAGTGCGTCTGTAGTGTGGACATTTTTCATATGGCTGTTAAAGTTAAGGAAATCAAGGTTGGTCTGTTCATTATCATCGTCACTGATTGTTATACTTTTTTAGGTGTCACGATGAATGTTCTCTGGTGTTTTGGATATTTCAAATCAGTGTTAGAATAATGTCGGACTCTGATTGGCCATTATGATTATGTACGTAAATTATCAGACTATAATGTGAAACGACATTGTCGAGGTTCTCAAAGGGGCAATATGGCCTTAAAATAAAAACAGATATCAGAACAAAAGCACAAACTCACTCACACACACTCTCTCTCTCCTCCCATTTGCTGTATAGAATAGCAATTTAGAATTCTCCTGACACCAAGAATATATGAAATATTTTTAGAGTAATTCCCTCTCCTACTTTTGGATTGCATAAATGTCTACGCATTAATGAAAATGTAAGTTTTTTTTCCATATATGGATGGAAAAACTGTGTCCTCCTATAAAAAAACAAATGTCTGTAAAAAAATTGCCCTCAGAATTTGCAATGAAAACGTTCAATAATTTTTAACGTCATAAAACAAGCTGTCAAAATACAGTTTGATGAATAGCAGTGCAGTTTATCCAGCTCTCAAGAATTCAGTATTGCACAGTTGTACAGGTAAAGTATGATTCCCTCTGCTAAATATTGTGGCTCAAGAAAAAAGAACACAGTTGAAATATTTCCAACATGTTGACAAATCACCATACAGCGTTACATTGCCATACGCGACACCCATCAGATGACACATTTGAAAGGAAAAGAGAAAATGAAGTCTCTTTGAAGTGATGTTTTTATAGAGAGGTGTCTTTTTTGCTTCCATTTTGTATAAAGGCACTGAATTGTTTTCGCTCCGCTTCTTCTATCCCCCTTTTGAAATGTTGTTTTTTTGTTAGATGTGCTGTCTGTTAGTATTGTTTAGTATGAATTAAACACTTATTCATATTCGAGTGAAAATGTCGCGTGAGTGTATTTCCTGTTCCTTAAAAAAATCCTCACTGTTCCTTCTCTTCTGAATGAAAGCCTTGTTGAACTCAGCTGTCCTCTGCCACTGCTTCATCAGTGCTTCACTGTTTGACCAAGTGTACACTGTGATTACTCTCATGGACATGTTGGTAAAGTCAAATATTTGCCGAAAGTGTGATCTTCAAGCTAAATAAAAAACTGTTTCAATGTGATGCACAAGTAAATGTAATTTTCAAATGGCTCTAGATTGCAACTTTCAATGTTTAACATCATTAAGATGGAATGTATTTTTATGCCAGTCCAAAATATTAAAATCTTATTTCAAACATGGTCTTTACATTTGATGCACATTATTTTGTGGTGACAGTCTGTTTGCTTTTCACGATTTTCTTTGAGATTAAAACAAATCTGTCAGTGTGCAAAATGGAGGAGATTGTGTTCGTCACGAGGTTCAACGTCTTGTAGTTTCTTTTGTGAGGGATTTCCCATCACATTTTGTTTGCTAATAGCTCAGACAATACTGACTGTACACACATGCTGATTCTTGACACATACCTTTGTCCAAAACAGGTTGTAAAGCTCAGTAACACTCACAAGAGTCATTTGTGTACCCCTCACACATCCGCAATGATATGCTTTTCATTTTTACGGCGAAATATATTGGTGGAAGAATGTGGTGTTGTATAGATTATATAGTCCAACCCATCGAACTTTTGTTGATTTTTATCAGTTCTTCGAAGAAATGTAATGACAGATGAACAAGGAGGGGACTATTTGGTGATTTTATCTTATGTATTGCGTGGTGAAAATAGATGTGTATGGACATTCCTTTAATTCCCACAAACGGTGAGGCACTTTTGTGCAACCATACTATAGAAGAATACCGCCGAGCCTTCCTGAACATTTCTACTGATCATCAATGTTAATGCTATCCCTCTACACCCTCCAGGAATCTTTGCCTATCTTAACTACCATGTACCAAGGACTCGCCGTGAGATTCTTGAAATCCTCCTCAAGGGCCTGCGGCGTCTGGAGTACCGAGGCTACGACTCTGCCGGTGAGTCAGATGAGAAAACAGTTATCAGCATCGTACTACTGCTTTGTTTATTCTTGGCTAATCTCTTCGCTGACGACCCAGAGGACAGTTACCTTGATATAGCTGCTGCACTGCACGATGAATGCACAATTGTTGTGGTTATAGAAAGTGAACACACAGTTGTCCTTAAAGGACAACCGACACCTATTTTTTGTTTCCTAACTGACATCAGAAAGACGTTTTATAGAATCTAAAATACCCAAAACACGCATGCTGATATTTTTAGTCAAATACAAAACACCAATAAAAATGACTTAAAGTGTGCTAAAACTGCAACAAATTGAGCTGCAAATTGTGGATTTTCAGAAAGTCCCGCCCCCAGTTCGTGACGTCACACCAAGACTTCTTGCCTTACTCGAGAATCAAAACAATGGCTTCAGATTCGGAGAAGACGCTTTCTTGTTACTCATCCAGTTGTGAATATGATTCAAATAGTTCTGAAGAGGAAATAGATGTTTCCAATCGATTAAAGGAGTCCTCCCACATCAATTCGAGCCGTCAATGACAGCAATGTAGTACCCATAAAATGCAGAATTGGAAATGCTCCATTGGAAATGGGCTGATTGTCTGCTAGGAATTTGTGTCAGCGAATATCAAATAGTTGTCTTAGTGCAACACACAACGATTCACCATTGCGTTATTTATGTGTTTTCCTTCTAATTTTGCCATCAACACGGATCAACACAAAGTTTTCAGATCAAAGTACCGCAAAATGCATTGTGTGTCGCTTTCTCGGTCAGGGGCGTTCCAAACGTGACGTCACATGGGGATCGTCATCAACTCGAAAACAAGACTTCCCGAATATTCAGCGCGAGTCTTAAAACGCAAAATATAGCTATATGGGCTGGAATCTTTGTAAAATACGCTCAGTAGAAGTCATTTGAAGTGATTTTACAAATTATGGACACATCTTGTCCGGAGGCGTCAGTTGTCCTTTAAGGTTGGATGTGAACCTTGCTCAGCTGACTTGGGGCACGCGGCAGGTCATGCTGTCGACTTGTCACAAACAAATCGCATATAACTTGTTGACAAGTCCCTCCAAGTTGACTAAAAACGCAGTTCTGACTTAATAGAAAAGGCCAAAGTGTGGTACAAATTTGAAGGTTTCGGACGTTTCGCCTCCTATCCAAGAGGCTTCGTCAGCGAACTAAAGTCTGACTTATCGTATCGTATTTAGTTCGCTGACGAAGCCTCTTGGATAGGAGGCGAAACGTCCGAAACCTTCAAATTTGTACAGATGACGGCTGAAGAAACCTTTTCATCGATGGACCACTCCTGTACGACTGAGAGCTTACACAGACGAAGTGGACCCTTATGGCAAAACAGTTCTACCCTAGTGTCAATAATCAGAATCAGAATCATCTTTATTTCCAAGTATGTAGAACACACAAGGAATTTGTTTCCGGTAGAACACGCTGCACTAGTATCATCATCATAAAAAAAAATTCAAAGATACACGATACAGTTCTATTTGGGTTACTGTTGAAAGAGTTCATGGCTTGGGGGAAGAATCTGTTTAAATGTCTGCTGGATTTGGTGCGCATGGATCGGTCTCATTGTTGTTAAAAAAAAAATAAATAAATACTCTCTGACTGTGCAGATCAAAATGCAGTTACTGTGTTATAATGAAAATTGAATATCGGTGGATGCTCTAGCTCAGGGGTGCTCAGTATGCTGATCGCGAGCGACCAGTCGATCTCCAGGGTACTATTGGTAGATTGCATGACAAGGTGATGTGACATTGTCATGAACTGTCGCTATACAAATAAAAGGTTGAGTTATTTATTTAGTATAAAAACTAGACATCAGCCTATCAGCCATCCCTTCACTTGATTGATACGCCGGACAACCAATCACGTGACATCTCATTATTAGATACACTGCATGCTCAAACAACGCCCCTGATAGTTGCAAAGTTAACAAGCTAGCTGTTCGTTACATCCTAATTTTTCGCTTGTTTTTTTTCTCTCTCTTAAACATAAGATAGGGTATACAAATGAGTGGGGGAGCTGGACCAATTAGAAAAAAGATCAAGTTCATACGCAATGGGAGCAGGACATTTTTAAAAGGCATTTGTCTTGTCTGACAGTTATCAAAGTGAACTCGGGTAATGGCAAAAAATACAGAATTGTGTTGTGTTGTTCCTTTTATCACTTTGCTGCTGTGAAATGTAAATTTCTCTACTGCGGGACTAATAAAGGCAAATCCAATCCATATGTGGTTATACATCAACATAAATTGCAGGAATGCTCAATATATTTCTCAATAAATATAATGGGTAGATCATTTTGACTCCCATGCTGAAAATGTGGGAGCACCCCTGCTCTAGCTGTATGGACAGGTAGCTTTGCTATTCTAATTGTCTCACTTAGAAATTTGAATGTGGCGTTAAAGGACAACTGACGTCTCCGGACGAGTTGTGTCCATAATTTGTAAAATGGCTTCAAATGACTTCTACTGAGCGTATTTTACAAAAATTCCACCGCATATAGCTATATTTTACGTTTTAAGACTCACGCTGAATATTCAGGAAGTCTTGTTTTTGAGTTGGTGACGAGTCCGTACGTGACGTCATGAAAGGAGCGCCCCTTGACCGTAAAAAAGACGCATTGTAGCATCCTTCCATCACGTCAATGTATTTTGCTGTACATGTTTGGTCTGAGAACCGTGTTGCACCCAAAAGCCGCCAGAAGAGGGAGTCCAAGCTCCACGGAAGGAATTTATCAGCCTGTGGAAACGGGCTGATTCATTCCTCACAACAGCGGTGGCCATTTTTGGGTGCGACATTCCCCCCCGCCCGTTTGCCTCAAAATAACACAGAATAAATTATTTCATCGATTGCAAACATGTATGCTTTCCCCTTCAGAACTATTTGAATCATATTCATAACTGGATGTGTAACAAGAAAGCATATTCTCTGAATATGAAGCCATTGTTTTTATTCTCCAGCAATGCAAGACGTCTTGGCGTGACGTCACAAACTGGGGGCGGGACTTTCTGAAAATGCCCAATTCGCAGCTCAATTTTTTGCAGATTTTGGACACTTTAAATCATTTTTATTGGTGTTTTGCATTTGAATAACAATATCATACTGCGTGTTTTGGGTATTTTAGATGCTATAAAACGTTTTTCTGATGTCAGTTAGGAAACAAAAAAGTGACGTTGGTTTTCCTTTAAGTGTTTTTGTTGTTGTTTGTTTTCAGGTGTGGGCATTGATGGCGATAACGTAAAGGATTGGGAAACCAATGCCAAGTCCATCCAGTTGATCAAACAGCGTGGGAAAGTGAAGGCTCTTGATGAGGAGATACACAGTAAGCTGAAAGTAGTTTATCACATCACAATCAAAGAATGTCTCCCAAATGGGCCACAGTTTTGATTTAGGGTATTTGAGGTTTTTATTTTATTTGTAGAACAGCACGACCTGGATCTGGGGGCGGAGTTGGATGTTCATCTCGGCATTGCCCATACCCGCTGGGCTACCCATGGAGAACCAAGCCCTGTCAATAGTCACCCGCACAGATCAGACAAGACGAATGGTGAGTAATTTGCCCGTCATCTAAATCAGGGGTGTCCTGGAGGGCCGGTGTCCTGGAGGGCCGGCGTCCTTTTTTTCCCTAGTCTCCCTGTTGCAACGCATTTGATTCAAGGGTACAGGCTCAAAGGACACACCTGATTCTAATGATCAGATCATCAGCAAGCTCTGCGGAAGTCTGACATGAGTCCGTTCCCTTGAAATTTTCCCTTGTTTCCCTTGAATATTGCAACGCACGTGGCGTTGCAATAGGGAGACTTGGAAAACATGTAGGACGGCGGCCCTTGAGGACCAGAGTTTAAATAGTGAATGCATTCATCAGATCCTTTTTTTGTCTTGGCTATTTCTATACTTTTTTGTTACACATATTGGTCAGTTGAACTCTACAGATCGAAGACTTTATTCACACAAAAGGCCCATTTCTCTTGGACTTAGTTCAAAATATGTTAGTCAGCACTTTTTATTTATTGAGAGAAAACTATTCACCGCACGAGCATTGTTTATCAAGCTGATGATTATTGCACACATTTGCCAAAATTTGCTCACAAGGATAGGTTGTGCAATTCTAACTTATTTTCCCAGCGAGGGGAAGTAAAATTCTTGTCAGATAAAGTTCTTCTTTGTTTTCAAAGCCCCCACTCACCAATTCAATAAAGTAAAATGCTTTCGGGTTTTATTGTGTGGAACCTTTGGCACATTATCATACACCATGCAAAAAAAAAAATGTTCTTGAATTATCTCAGCAAATAGGAAATACAGTACTCCTGAACACGTCAGGGTAAGCTCTCAGTCGTACAGGAGTGGTCCATCGATGACAAGGTTTCTTCAGCCGTCATCTGTACTTCTTTGAAGGTGTCGGACGTTTCGCTTCAAATCCAAGAAACTTCGTCAACAAACTAAAGTCTTACTGGTAGTTTAGGCTCTCTCTCTCTCTCTCTCTCTCTCTCTCTCTCTCTCTCTCTCTCTCTCTCTCTCTCTCTCTCTCTCTCTCAGTCTGCTGCTCTCCTCAACCGGTATCATGTAATACGCTGTTTTCATTGTTACTGTATACAATTGATCTTTATGTGAATAATATTTGAGAAAATAAGTAGGAGTGAGCCATTTGGGACAGTACTGTATTGGTTTTAGCATTCAGGGTTAATAGTTTTTCTTCATGCTCTGCAGAGTTCATTGTTATTCACAATGGAATTATCACAAACTATAAAGATCTGAGGAAATTCCTGGTGAGCACAACATTTTATTCTTCATTCATCGTTATTATTTTCACATTTGACCGGGCAAGAATTTACTCTTGACTCCCATTCTGCAGATTAGCAAAGGTTATGAATTTGAGTCAGATACTGACACAGAGTCCATTGCCAAGCTGGTGAAGTACATGTACGACAACCGGGAAAGTGATGACATCAGTTTTGCCACTCTGGTGGAAAGGGTAACACAGCAACTGGTAAGGACGCACACGCATATATGCACGCACAATTTTTGATCATCAAATGAAATGTGGCTCTTTGTACTTTTTCAGGAAGGTGCTTTTGCGCTGGTCTTTAAGAGTGTTCGTTATCCTGCCGAGGCAGTTGTTACAAGGTAATTTCTCTCTATTTCAACCCTGTTTTGGTAGTCTAGAGCAGTAATTGCCAACGTTTTCTGGTCTGTGGACTCCGCAACCTTTTTGTCATACTTTGACTACCCCCGTCACTCATCCGTGTTGAGTGACGTTCAGTACAATGTTGCACAACTGATTATCAAAGTAATTTACATTTATTTCCTTCATCCATCCATCCATCCAAATAACTCATTGGTTGCCAGCCAATGGCAGGACACAAACAACCCTTCACTCTCATTCTCACACCGAGGGACAATGTAGAGTGTTCAATCACCGTGCCGTGCATGTTTTGGGAATGTGGGAGGGAACCGGAGGACTTGGAGAAAACCCATGCGGGCCCAGGGATAACATGCAAACTCCATACAGGGAGGCCCAAATGGGACTGGAACTCGTGACCTCTGCACTGTGAAG
>NC_142737.1:15217500-15220000 GCF_051943395.1 Hippocampus bargibanti | reverse complement strand
CGCACCCCCAATGAATGGTGTATTTTCAAACCTTTTACATATATAAGGTGCACCGGACTATAAGGCACACCTACAATGACTGAAAAAAGTTTTCCTAATATAATATATCAATTGATAAAAGTTTTCCAAATATAAGGCACACCACATTATAAGGTGCGACAGTAGAGGCTGGGGTTACGCACGACTTCTACTGGGGGAAATGGAGTCGGTGGCTGTTGACAGTTGTTGCGAGACCTGTTGTGGCTCCATATTACTTCACATATAAGGCATGCCTGCATATAAGGAGAGGGGTCATCTTTTGAAGAAAATCAAGGATTTTGGGTGCTCCTTTTACACCGGAAAATACGGTAAACATCACTTTGAGCATTTCAGAACGAATTATTATCTAATCACAAGACAAATATCTAACCCAATTAAAGCAAACGCATTACACTATTCAAAGATACCCATTATTAAATGTGTGCAAATCACAAAGAATGATTTTGAAAGATGAAATTGCATTAATTCACACGTCTCGTCTGGGATGACTTTGCAAAACATTTTGCAAAAAAAAAAATGGCATCCAGAAACCATGTGACATCAATTTAACCTTGAACAGAGCAATGCAGTACATTCACCAGAGTGTCCAGATTTAGTTTTGCACTGCTTAGCCCGGGTCTAGTGAATTTGAATGCTGATTGGTTCAAGGAACACTTCCTGGGGAGATTAGATTTACATGCATTGGTGTATGCAAAGCACCAGAGCTGCCTGGGACCAGCAGATGCAGCTGATGCCGATTGGAAATTGACAGATATTTTCCATCTACTGTATGCTGGGCATCATGCCCATTTGTCAAAATGGATGCTCCACTAAATGATCTGAGGCCTATTCCGAACCGATCGTCTGTATGGGTCACTTTGTCACGTTTTGCAAGCACGTACTTTTTCACGGGTACCCCATCAAATTTGAAATATGTTACAAAATGCCACAAAATAGAAAAATACACATTTGGGAACTGATAGTATCAATAAAAATTTTATGGATTTTTTACATTTAGTTTGTAAATCTTTTCCTTTCGGCTTTTCCCTTCAAAGGGGTCGCCACAGCAAATCAGTGTCCTCCATCTTGAGGTTTGATCCGCATGTTTGTTTTGGCCAAGCTTTAACGTCGGATGCCCTTCATGACACAACCCTTTGCATTTATCCGGGCTTGGGACCGGCACAAGAAGATTTATGTCCTTTTGTGGCTACAGAACAAGCAACTCGCTCAGTAAAAGGCTCCCAAACACAAAATGCTCATTGGCATAGCAACATTCAAAAAAGCAAAAACTATACTCACCATTTGATGACAATGCTCTGATCTTACCGTGAAATGGGCATCTGTCAGAGGGAAAACGGTCAAGGCCTGCAAAGCCTTCTCTGCTGGCCTAAAGTTAATTATATTTTGTCCATGAATTCTTGTTAAATAATTTCAAAGTTGTCTTTCAGCTTCCTTTCATTACTTTTCCTCTGTTGCTCTGCATGCAGATGTGTTTTTATATTTAAGCATTAAACCAATCATATTTCAGCCATCGCTTGTTGCCAGGGTAAGCAATCTACCTGTATCATAGAAATAGATAAGTGCCCAAAGGAGGCAATAGCATTGCGCCCCGCGGTCACCAAGTCGTGACGTCACTGATGACATCACGAGTTGTAGCCTCTGACACAGTTCTGTACCATATGAATAATTTTTGCTCGTTTTTCGTCGATTTTCTTCCGGTATTTGACGAAATTTTAATACTTTGTGGCTAAATATGTTTTAGAAGACAAATACTTCACTCTCACGTCGTCTTTCGGCGCAATGTGAAGTCGGACAAGTCCAAAAACCTCAACTTTCAAGATCAGATATGCTTTGGATTATAATGTTTTTATAATCCAAAACATACAATTGCAATTAAATACACCACTATTGATGTATATTTATTCAGAGTCTAAAAATGTTATGAATAATAGAAATGACAGATCTTTAAGATTGAAAATTCAAATACATAGTATAATTATCTTTTGAGTGTGATTGTAACCAATCTTCAAACGTGAAAAAAATAACATTCATAAAGAATGATCATACTTAATTGGTGATCGGAATTGGACTAAATCAGAAATTGTAGAGGATTAGGTAACACTGTGTATAGTGTATATATGTGTGAAATCTACAACGGATCAAAAAGATCAAGAAGTAATTATTAGTATGTTGTATGAGCAGTCGGCTAACCTGGGGCGCGTTTCACTAAACTTTGCTATTTAGCAATATTGCTAAACGTTAACAATATTGCTAAATGATGTTTAGTGAGACACGTTTTTAGCGTTAACAATGAACTTAGCAATATATTAGCAATATTGCTAAATTAGCAATGTTTAGTGAAACGCACACCCCTGCAGTTCAAATGGTGTCGAATTAGTTACATGCTTGAGGAGGCAGAGCCAATTCAATTTCATACTAATGAAGAACAGCTAGAACGTACTTATACACGGTCCAAGATCGA
>NC_142737.1:15207500-15212500 GCF_051943395.1 Hippocampus bargibanti | reverse complement strand
GGAAGACAGGAATGTCGGAATCTTATGCTCACACTCCTGACTTTCTCGTCAAGGAGGGTGTATGTTGTTGTGAGTTCCCGTAAAGTGTTGCAGCGTCGTGCTCCAAGGGCTGTTTGCGTGATCTGAGCTCGGGGTGAGAGAGAGCGAGTGCACAACAAGGTGATCAATAAGCACTTGGGTTGTGAGATGATGCCTGGAGATCCCTGTCAAATCTCTGGAGATAAATGTGGTTGGAGGCTTCCAAATCAGGAGACAAAAGAAAACTCCAAACCGAGCTGAAGAAATTCACACCTTTTGAACCCATTATGTTTGTAGAGAAGCTATGTGGGGAATGCAGACTGAAATATTCCTGATGCCATCAAATTATTGAGGCTGGAACACTTTGACCGGGAAAAAAAGTGTTTAACCTCTAAGATAACAGAAGCAGAAGAAACAATGGAGCAAACAAAAAAGGCAAATCCTGCTGTTACAATACAATACACGATCCTGTTGTGTAAAGCCATTATGTCCATCTTTTTTACATTTCTAAGCGCCTTTCAAAACTCTCAAGGACACTTTACAGTCACGGGATAAGATTTAAGGGAATGTAGTCCTATTTATTTTGTCGCCTTAGCTGTGTGTGCGCGTGTATGTTTTACATCTGCATTGTAACAATGAAACTTTGCCATCTTCAGTTTGGGCACCAGCCACAATGGAATTTCACTGAGGGTGGAGCTGCTCATTGAAGTCAGTTGATTGGCTCACTGTTGCGCAACAACCGGGATGAAATAGGCAGAGCGCATGAAACACTTTCTCATAAAGAGAGCTCATCTTCTTGGAATGAAATGTAACATGCCAATCGGACAGACCACAAAATACTCGACTGTCATCCTTTGTTCAGCATTTCGTATTCCTATTCTTTACTTTATCTCATCATAATTGTTTGATTATTTACAGTTGCTTTGGAATTAGTGGTGTTTATATATTGGAAAATTTTATATGGCACAACCCCCCTCTTAGATTTCCAAGCATAAAGGTTATAGCAGTCAACTTCCATCCAAGATTTCAATCAATCGAAATGACACCCATTGACTTTATTTATCCATCCACCCATCCAACCCCATCCATCTATTTTCTACTGCGTTCTTCCTAACGTTTTTCGCAGGTGTGCTGGAATCTATCCAAGTTGGCGGCGTACACTATGAAGTGGTTGGCAGCCAATCGCAAGGCACATTCGTTAAAGAACTATCATTCACGCTCACAATCACACTAGGGGACATTAACCTGCCATGCATGTTTTTTGGAACGTTGGAGGAAACCGGAATACCAGGACGAGTTGACATGCAAAACTACATACGGGAAGGTTGGACCTGAAAGTAAACTGCAAACCTCTGCAATGTGAGGCGGACATGCTAACCAGTCGACTGCCGTGCCACCCTGTACAATGATCCCCCGCTACTTTGCGGTTCACTTATTGCAGGTTCAGTGCACCACAGGTTTTTTTAAATAAAAAAAAAAAATCAGGAAAAAATGCCAAACTACTCAGATGTTTTGTACATGGGGGAAGCTTGATTGGTTCCCCTCGCTGAAGTCAACCAATGACAGCACGATATCCCATTATTTATAGCCATGTGGATTGGCTGTGCATCTTCTCAGCCCCTCTGAGCACCCCCCTCGTGGGTTAGTGTTTGATCACAGTCTATTCAAATGCTTGCCTTGATCACTGCTTTCCATTTAGTGTGTGTGTGTGTGTGTGTGTGTGTGTGTGTGTGAGAGAGAGAGAGAGAGAGAGAGAGAGAGAGAGAGAGAGAGAGAGAGAGAGAGAGAGAGAGAGAGAGAGAGAGAGACAGAGAAAGAGAGCGCGACAGAGGGAGAGAGAGAGAGACAGAAAGAAAGTTAGAGAGAGATTGGGTTGAGAAGCCGGGTAATCCCTACTTCGCAGATTTTCACCAATTGCGGTGGTTCTGGTCCCCATTAACCGCGATGAACAGGGGATGACTGTATTTACCTTATGCTGTGCCACTCTGTTGAGTGGGGACATTTGAGGATGACCATCCAGACTCAACACGTTTTCCTGGAACCCAACTACAGTTGAAGCACAACCACGGTTTACATTCCAAGTGTGCCAGAACAGTTGTTAGCAAGATCCCGGTTTTGGAAAACATTTCTTTGTTCAGCTTTGATCTCAGTTCCCACTGGACTTGATTGTCGCGTTGCTCCGTCACTGTGCTGGCGTTTGGTGGCGCAAGGGAGCTCATGTTAGGGTTCGTATTGCTCCTAATAATTATACCTTCTGATAAGGAATACATCCTCACTGATAAGATATCAAGCTGTATTTTCATGCTGCCTGCACATGGGAACCGAAGTCAGATAAATTTGGTCAGTGATAACTTGTCCTCAGTACTCACAATGTCGGACAATATGTGTGTATGGGCTGGTGTCACTATTTAACAGCCAGGTGAGGAAGATTTTATTCCTGTCATTTTGTTTTGTAAAATTGTAGCACTACTGCCACCAAATGGCGATCCAGACTTTTTCATCCCCCCCCCCCCCAAAAAAAAAAAAAAACAAACATGTACAAAGGCAAGCTTGTGTTCCTGTTTTTGTGTCAGCTAGATCTAATATTGTTAAACTGGTGGTGTGACGTCTGAAGAATTTGTTGATTTCAGCTGAACAATTTTGATTTTTTTTCCTTACTGGCCTTGGGGAGATCATACCACCTTATGAGGTTTAAATGAATGCACAACCGGCATTCTTTCTCTTGTCTCTGAATGTGTGTTTGCAGCTGCTCATTCACTGCAGAGGCTCTCTCCTCTCTGGCCTAATCTAATAGAGGCATGCTTTGATGGATGCATTAGATCTGCTCTCGAGTTGCCCTCCCGCACCCCACTGTTACAAAAACGTCCGATTTACTCTTGTTACATTCCGAAAAGAAGCAATGTGGAAAAACCAATAGTTCAGATTTACTTTGTAGTAGGACACAGAAAGTAATTGCTATCTATCTATCTATCTATCTATCTATCTATCTATCTATCTATCTATCTATCTATCTATCTATCTATCTATCTATCTATCTATCTATCTATCTATCTATCTATCTATCTATCTATCTATCTATCTATCTATCTGTCTGTCTGTCTGTCTGTCTGTCTGTCTGTCTGTCTGTCTTGGTCTGTCATTTTTCACATCTTTGTCTATGTCTGTAGAGATTGAGAAAAAAATAAAAACCTTATTTTGTCAAAGGGGTGAAGTGTGCAGATTCTGCGCTCTTTTCAAACGTGTTGATTAAACAGTCATCAGAAAATTCTCAAGTATGCCAGGAAAGCCAACATACCACTGTCGATTTCACACACAGTGTGATTAGATTTGTAGTAGCTTTTTATGGTTGCCGATAAATGCCGCCTTATCTTTTACAGTCTTCAGTATTCTTAACAATTCTTGCTCTTTTATTTCTGCTGCTCTCTGCTCTTTGGTTTATGACACTATGACTTTATTACCCTTATACTGCAGTTCGCTTGATTGTTCGAAATGCTCTGAGCAGCCGATGGGCGACTTTTTTTTCTTTTATCAGATTAAAAGCAGTTTGTGAGTTTAAGATCAAAGCCAGCTGCAAGCAGTCATTTAACATGCGTTCAGTGGGTACATAAACTTTGCATATCAACCTACAATCAACCTGCCACCATTCTCAGATATGTGTTCGTTTTTTAGGAGGTTTTCAGCCAGCACTTGTTGATTGTATTTTTCTCTCCTGTAGGGCAGTGCCAGGTGATCACCCCGCAGTGTCGCATCCAGAAGTGCACCACTGACTTTGTCTCCTTGACCTCTCACCTCACCCCTGCAGTGGATGACTTTCACGTAGAATTCTGCAAAGCTTTGCGGGCTTACTCAGCCTGCACTCAGAGGACAGCAAAGTCCTGCAGGGGCAATTTGGTCTTTCACTCTGCCGTTTTGGGCATCTCGGATTTAATGAGCCAGAGGAACTGTTCCCGAGACGGCCCCGTTTCCTCAGCGCACCCCGAGGTCCACCATGAGCCGTGCAACTACTACAGCCGCACTCAGCATGTGCACACACCCGCCCATGCGCACGCACACACTCACAGCCACACGCATGCGAGGCCGGGATTCCTTTTCTGTGGTCTTTTCGGGGACCCCCATTTGAGGACATTCAAGGACAGCTTCCAGACTTGCAAGGTAGAGGGGGCGTGGCCTCTCATCGATAATGACTATCTGTCGGTCCAGGTCACCAATGTTCCAGTGGTCACGGGTTCTTCTGCCACAGCCACCAATAAGGTAAGAGACAAGCTGTTTGTTGATCATTTACTAATTTTAAAAGATAATAACAAACTGTAAGCCATAAAAGCCGTTGTATCAACCCAGCTCTACTGTCCAATGTGTCTGTTTGTTAAAAGTGACCTGCCTTGCGTTAGCGTTACAATGCAAGTTGAAGTTGAAAAACTCCAAAATAGTATCTGGATATATATATATATACAATAATACAATACATATTGATTTACATAGCGCTTCAACAACAGCTGTAGCTGTAACAAAGCGTTTAACATGGACAACTACCATATACAGACGTTGAAAAATTGACATTGGGCAACATTTCTGCAAATCACACAAAACGTTCTGGTCCATCAAGAAACATGAGAAGAATGTCATGATGACCACAGAACTTGATAATAGACGATATTCAACAAGTGAAAAGTTGTAAGAAAATTTACCATAGCACATTTATTGCAATCCTTGTGAGGATAAACGATCCAGATAATGGATGGATGGATAACTTACATTTTCAACTGCAAATTTATTTAGATCAAAGTTATTTACATCAAAATTCACAATTTTTATCCACTTCAGCCTGTCACGATTTGACAACATATAAAATTTGGGAATTTTTTGGGTGTATTAAAGTAGTGATTTAAGCTCCTTTTGGGGTGTTGTTGTTGGTACACAACAGTATTGTCACAATTTGCAAGGTGGTGGTGGTGGACCCCAAAATTGTATGAAATAAAGTCAGC
>NC_142737.1:13995000-14000000 GCF_051943395.1 Hippocampus bargibanti | reverse complement strand
ACTTTTTCTTTGGATTTCAAATGACTAACCCTGCCTTCACAGAAAATAATGGAAAGGGGAAAAATGGCTGTCCTACAAGCTAAGATTTTAAACAGAACATGTGGACATTAACATAGTGTTTTTTTCTTTTTAAATACCATTTTCTGTCCCACTTTCACCATGATAAAAACGCAATAAATGTTGATATATTTTTGAATCTATTTCTAAAAGAATTGGTATATTTCAGATTAAGTTGGACAGTCTGCGGCTGGATGGATGCATGACTTGAGGAGCTTGCGATGAGAAGAAAGGAGCATCAGCGCAGAACGCCAATGCGTATGTGTAACTGTTGCGGCTTGGAATTGAAGTAGATTTACATGGGACAGGAGATGGACAGGAGATGTGAGACAATCACTTTTCGTCAATGGATGCTACAGCTTTGTGTTTGCTGTCAACATTGAGATTCTAGCTGATGTGCACATTTCACAATGACGTCCCTGATCCACTGGTGAAAAGGACAATTTGATCCTCTCCTCTTTCATCTAGAACTGCTTGATACAACAAAGAGGGTGCATTAAAGTCCAATCCAATCCAAACATTCAGTTTGCTAGTTAAATAAAACGAACACAAAATGTTAATAACATTTCTTTGGTTAGCTTTTGTTACATTTGATTTTTGTGAAAAAGATTTTAGCACCAAGAACATTTGAATTGCGGTGAACTTTCCAGCAAACATTGCTACATTCAATTGTCCATTGTTGTTCTCCCCTTCTCTTCATGTTCGTTCGAGACACTTTGAAAGGATGGGGACATTCCAAATGACAGTACAAGGACAGGCCATGCTGTAATCAGCAAATGGAGAAAGAGGAATAGTTGGAACAACATACGTACGTACGTACGATGCCATCCGAAATGACATTCAAAGCATAGTGGTGAATATTAACGTCTTGAGTTACAGTATGTCATGTCATGTCGGAGCATGTTGGTGAGGTTTCATGACTATCCATAAAAAGCAAGGGTCATTTTGCTTTCTGGTTCCGTAAAAAAGATGTCCACCGTCGTAACCGCTGTCCCTCAAAGGGTTAAACATGCAAATGGGGTTTGAAACAAGAGATTAAAGGATGGATTCATGAGAATGCTCCAGGAAACAATAATACTTCAAGCCTGATTCACACCAGTTTGAGCATTATATATTTTTTTTAATTACAGTTACACCTTGCATGTATTTTGAGCAAAACCCATTTTGACATTTCGAGGCAACAGCAACATTTTTCAGCCGATGTGCAAAAATATGTCCACTCAAGTGCCAGGGTTTTTGTCATATTCACTCAAATTGTAGGACCCACAGAAGATTGAATTTTAGGACTACATCAACATTCAATGCAGCGTAAGAAACCTTAGACTCTCTTATTTCATTAGAAAAACAAAGTTAATTCCTAAGTTATATGAGTCTGGAGTTATCTGAGCTTGAAATGGGAGCAGATGTACAAAAGGTAAATGCTGCCCCCTCGTCGTGGGAGGGAAAAACATTGTCAGAGATCTGAGCAGCGCTTCACACCCCCCCACCCCCCCCCCACCCCCCGCCCCGGCAAAACCTGAACAAATTCGGGAATGGTGCTGCACGTCACATTTTCAATTCCCAAATAAATTCTGGAATGGCAGTGAATGAGTTAAAATCTATTTTTTTACACACTTGAAGGCAGTGTGGGGATGTGAGCTCAGGTGTGATGTGATCCATTTTAACAGTGTTTGTAAGGACACTGGTGATAGCCTTTTGGATCAGCTGCAGCTGGTTGATTGGTTATAATTTTAATTTTGGGAGGAAAACACTTGTCAGGACACCGGTCCAGTAATGGAGTGTACTGAAAATAAAAGCAGCAATATATATATATATATATATATATATATATATATATATATATATATATATATATATATATATATATATATATATATATAAAATCCTCGTCTCACCCACCATGGGTGGTGTCTGTCCCCATTTCAGCTCGGGTCCTCTACCAGAGGCCAGGAAGCTTGAGGGTTCTGCGCAGTATCCGTGCTGTTCCCAGCACTGCGCTTTTCTGGACCGAGATATCCGATGTTGTTCCCGGGATCTGTTGCAACCACTCGTCGAGTTTGGGGGTCACTGCCCCAAGTGCTCCGACCACCACAGGCACGACTGTCACCTTTACCTTCCAGGCTCTCTCCAGCTCCTCTCTGAGCCCTTGGTATTTCTCGATTTTCTCATGTTCCTTCTTTCTGATGTTCCCATCACTTGGGACCGCTACATCCACGACAACGGCTTTCCTTTCCCCTTTATCTATGACCACGATATCTGGTTGGTTGGCCATTACCATCTTGTCAGTCTGTATCTGGAAGTCCCACAGGATTTTTGCTCGGTCATTCTCCACCACCTTGGAAGGTGTTTCCCATTTTGACCTTGGGGTTTCCAGTCCATACTCCGCACAGATGTTTCGGTAGACTATGCCAGCCACCTGGTTATGGCGCTCCATGTAGGCTTTCCCTGCCAGCATCTTACACCCTGCAGTTACGTGTTGGATTGTCTCAGGTGCCTCTTTGCACAACCTACACCTTGGGTCTTGTCTGGTGTGGTATATCCCTGCCTCTATGGCTCTGGTGTTCAGGGCCTGCTCTTGGGCAGCCAGGATGAGTGCCTCTGTGCTGTCCTTTAGGCCAGCCCTCTCTAGCCACTGATAGGACTTCTTGAGATCAGCCACTTCTGCTATGGTTCGGTGGTACATCCCGTGTAGGGGCTTTTCCTCCCATGATTGTCCCTCTTCCAGCACCTCATCCTCTGTTCCCCATTGACTGAGACATTCTCTGAGTACATCATCCGTTGGAGCCTTCTCTTTGATGTATTCATGGAGCTTGGATGTTTCATCCTGGACGGTGGCTCTCACACTCACTAGTCCCCGGCCTCCTTCCTTACGGCTTGTGTACAGTCTCAGGGTGCTGGACTTGGGATGGAACCCTCCGTGCATGGTGAGGAGTTTTCGGGTCTTAACATCTGTGGTCTGAATCTCTTCCTTTGGCCACCTTATTATTCCTGCAGGGTATCTGATCACTGGCAGGGCATAGCTGTTTATTGCCCGGGTCTTGTTCTTGCCATTGAGCTGGCTTCTGAGGACTTGCCTCACCCGCTGGAGGTATTTGGTCGTAGCCGCTTTCCTATAGGGGGATGTTATGCATTTGGGGAAGCTATTAGAATGTTTAATTTCCTCCACATATTACATATAGAGCGCACAACAAATTAATAAATAACTACTTTTCAAATTTAAAATAAAAAATAATGACTGTTATTGTGGTTTACATGGGACAATTTGAAATTTTGGTTTGGACTTTAGCAAGCATAATGCAATTTCACAAGTCTGACTTGCTTTCGCGGGCCGAATAAAATGATGTGGCGGGCCTGATTTGGCCCTCAGGCCTTGACTTGAACACTATGTATTAGACAAACTGCTGATGCTGAATTGCAAGTTGTTACATCTTTTTTGGATGACAATAAAACAGGAAACTCAAATAATTCTTGCACTCGAGAGATTCATTGATGCCCAAAAGCAGCAGCAGACATACAAGGGCTTTGTGGTTGAGGATCCAATTTTCTCTTTTTCCCGGAAAATGAATTTTGTGAAAAGTGAGCCCATTTATCACTGCTGCTTGCTTCTTTCACGTGCTGTCTTCAAGAAAGAAAAAAAAGGACAACAAATAAGAGATTCGCAAATGGACTTGGAGATGCGGCGCTTTTCCCCATGTTTGAGCTCTTCCATTTCAGCCTTTATCTTTGTCGCATTCGCTTCCTTTTCCACGATGAAACAGCCTCCAAATGGCATATCAGATTGGCATCAAAGACGGCGAGCACAATGGCATCTGGAGAGAGCGCTGACGTCCTGGCTCTTTGTCCCACTTGTTTTTATTCCCTCCGTCTCCTTGTGGTGTCATCTTCGCCCTCGCCGTCTTCCCGCCAGCTGCTCCCCCCCCCCCCCGCCCTACACCCGACAACAAGTGTCTTATATTTCCAAGATCATAAATCTTGATCACGCTGCTGGCTTTTCCGTTTGGCTGGAACAGGAAACTTGAGCAGGAGAGCGAGAGGAGACCACGCGGGATGAAGAATTACTTCTGTTTAGCAGTTTGTCCTTCTTTTTCCGTCCTTTTCCATTCGCAGTGTCCTCCGGGAGCATTCACTCATGTATGGTGAGCCCAATCTCACAGATATGAACCCCAATATTGTTTGTAACCGCATTCACATCTCTTCAGCCATTTTTTTGTATTTGTCCTCAAATGCCGAGGATGCATGCAATTTTTTTAACGTCAAATTTCATAACTTTGACATCGAATTGTACTGTAACGCAGTTGTCACAATGATACACCACTATAGTTAGTAAGATTGCAAAGTCATAGAAATAGAAGTGTAATAGCATTGTACTAAGAGTGTAATAACACTGAACACAGACACATCCTCAATAAATAAGAAAAAAGATGCATAAATTTGGATTTGATTTGATTAGCCTTTATTATTCTCGAGGTGGAGAAATTTACATTTCACAGCAGCAAAGTGATGAAAGGAAGAAGAAAGGAAAGGAAGAAAGAGGAAAAAAATACAGGAGCTATTGTAAAGGCAGCCCACTCTTCCGGCGCCATCCTCAAAAGACACAACACAAACGACACAGACAGTCATTCAATCTTCAGCACTTTCTGCACCCTCTTTGTTGTATGAAGCAGTTCAAGATGAAAAAGGAGAGGATCAAAGTGTCCTTTTCACCAGTGGATCAGGGACTTCGTGGTGAAAAGGTGCACGTCAGCTACAAGCTAAATGTTGAAAGCAAACAAGAAGCTGTAGCATCCATTGTCGAAAAGAAATCATCTCACATCATCTGTCCCACATAAATCCACTTCAATTCCAAGCCACGACACACATACGCATTGGTGATCTGCGCTGACGCTCCTTCTCATTGTGGGCTCCTCAAGCCATGCATCCATCCAGCCGCAGACTGTTCAACA
>NC_142737.1:13967500-13992500 GCF_051943395.1 Hippocampus bargibanti | reverse complement strand
AGAGGCGTCGGTTGTCCTTTAAGTAGGGTAGTCCAGAACTCCAATTGCTGGGCCACTTTGTCCAGCTCCCCGTGAGGGGTTCAGGAGCCGTTGGAAAATATCAAGCTGTCAACTGAAAGTCAACTTTTCTGACCCTTATTCCATAATTTCCTTCGCCCTCGTTGGATTACGGCATCAGGGCAAGATAAAAAAGTGTCTTCTTTTCCAATGTTGGAAAGGATATTTCCCTGCGTGGGTTTACTCCGGGTCCTCCAGTTTCCTCCCACATTCCAAAAACATGTATCCCAGGCTGATTGAACACTCCAAATTGACCCGAGGTGTGAGTGTGTGCACAAATTGTTGTTCATCTCTGTGTGCCCTGCAATTGAGGATAAAGAGGTCTGGAAAATGGAAGGGACAGCAAGTTTCAAAGGAATTTGACTCATTTTTGTCCTAATTGAGGTCATAACACATTAGTCATGTTCATTTAAATATATATGTATACATGTTTTCACTTCCGGGCAAAAAGAAGCATGTCTATTTTCGACACACCGACAATATGAGATTTGCTCCATTAAAAGAAGAGCACTGGGGTGGAAATTTTGAAAATGAAAGTGCATCGAACACATCACTTTCAAAAGCAAATTCAAACCTGAACTTTCACTTAGAATTCCAAAATAATTCAAAACAAAAGCTCATCACATTTTTTTCCACACATTTAGCACAACCGTCGAAGCACTTCATAAAAATGGGAAAATGGTCCCTGAGAGCAAAAAAGGTTCCCTGTCAGTAGTTTAACAACGCAGAAGCTTCATCCATCGGCTGCGCAGGAAGCATTGAAGCTCAAATGTAATCTTAAGCACGACCTTTGTGGTATTTGCGCTCTGTTAAATAACGCTGTCATGTAAAGGTTGTGAAAGACGAGGTGATTAAGAGATATGGATCAAGACACAGGGAAGCATCAACGGCTGTCTCTGAGGTAAACTTCAATCTGTTACCATTATGTGGTGCTGCGCGGGCCAGGGTTGTAATTGTTTTCAGATTTGTCATTGTCATTTGTTTTGAATTCATTTTCATGTTCACTTAAATGTAATTAGCTTTTTAAAATGTGCACTTTTTTTGTGGGGGTGGAGCGTTGCTTTGTTTTGAAAAACCCGTCATGCTTTCATTCACTTGAATGGACAGCTCCTCACAAAAGTTTATTTATTTATTTATTTATTATGTGTTTTTCTTTTATGTATTTACTTATTTATTTAATTGTTTGTTTGTGAGTTTATATGTTTGTGCATTTATGTATTTATTTATCTATCCTTTATTTATCTATTCTTTATTCAACTTATTTATTTATTTGTGTACT
This sequence comes from Hippocampus bargibanti, assembly GCF_051943395.1. NCBI lineage: Eukaryota > Metazoa > Chordata > Actinopteri > Syngnathiformes > Syngnathidae > Hippocampus > Hippocampus bargibanti. The sequence goes on along the minus strand of NC_142737.1, from coordinate 13,991,164 downwards.
TATTTATTTGTTTATGTGTTTGTACGGTTATTTATTGACCAATTATTTATATATTTACTTTTTTATTTATTTATCCTTTTTATGTGTTTGTGCGGTTATTTATTTATCATTTTATTCATTGATGTATTTACTTTTTATTTATTTGTTTATGTGCTTATGTGTTTGAATATTGGATTGGATTGGATTTGCCTTTATTAGTCTCACAGTGGAGAAATTTACATTTCACAGCAGCAAAGTGATGGAAGGAATGAAAGTAGAAAAACAAAATACATGAGCTGCTGGAAAGGCAGCCACTCTCGGGGCGCCGTCTTGAAGTCAAAAGAACAAAAAAAAACTAAATAAGAAATAATATGACAGCATAGAGACAGTATGACAAAACAAAGACACAGAGAGACATTCATTCTTCAGGACTTGCTGTACCCTCTTGTTGTATGTATTCATGCGTTTGTGCATTTATTTATTCATGTTTATGTATGTATGTATGTATGTATGTATGTATGTATGTATGTATGTATGTATGTATGTATGTATGTGTGTGTGTGTGTGTGTGTGTGTGTGTGTGTGTGTGTGTGTGTGTGTGTGTGTGTGTGTGTGTATGTATGTATGTATGTATGTATGTATGTGTGTGTGTGTGTGTGTGTGTGTGTGTATGTATGTATGTATGTATGTATGTGTGTGTGTGTGTGTGTGTGTGTGTGTGTGTGTGTGTGTGTGTGCGTGTGTGTACGTATGTATGTATGTATGTATGTATGTATGTATGTATTTATTTAGTTATTTATTTGTTTGTTTGTTTGTCTGTTTGTTTATTGATAAGTTTATTTATTTATTGCCACAGCAGCAGAGGGACTGTAATGGTCCAAGGGTTGCTATAAATATTTTCTATGGTGACAAAAATGGTCACTGAGCTGTATGGGCAATATAAGCTGAACTTCTACAGCCTAAACGGAGCCAAGCAGTTCGTAGTGCAAACCAATCTAGTTTTATATCATACCATAGTGTATCATATTCCAGATACATGTCCAAAAAACTTTAATAAAGCAGTGTAGCCACCATATCAATACTCCTTGAGGAGGTCATTTGTCATAAAGTGGTGATCAGTGACAACAAATCAATTCTACGCCCCCAGGTCCCACTGCCCTCCACTACCATTCGCACAGACACACACTCGGTTAAGGCTGTCCTCATGAGAATTTAGTAGCAATTTGAACAGACGCCAATACGCACACAATGTGCTCATTTACAATTAAAACTAAAATTGCACGCTTGGTGAACCATTAACAATGCATTGGGAAAGAGTCACCAATGACTGACACACACACACACACACACACACACACACACACACACACACACACACACACACACACACACACACACACACACACACACACACACACACACACACACACATATATATATATATATATATATATATATATTAACCATGTCTGTGTAAGCTCTCAGTTATCTGTACTTCTTTGAAGGTGTCGGATGTTTCGCAAGAGGCTTCGTCAGCGAACTACAATTTTGCTGGTAGCCCTGGCTCTATATACATATCCCGACTGTCCAGAGGTGGCGGTGCCAGACCTCTGCAATCATAGGTCCCTGCTCTCAGGTTGGGGGGAGCAGAGGACCATATCCTGAGGCTACACTGATTACTTCTATTGTCCTGACTGATTATGGTCTGCCACTGGGCGAATTGCCCCATTTGCTCTAGTATCACCTCCTCAGCATAACTACGCCTATGTGGTAATGATCTCAGAAGTGTGTTGTAAGCACGATCCCAGGTGTAAGCACGATCCAAATTAAACCTCACACCACCATGCCGATTTAGTGTAGGGTTTTTCCATTTCATGAAAATAGCTTCTTTTATTCCCCTTTCAAACCACCTATTTTCTTTCGCTAAGATTTGAACTTCATTGTCGTCAAATGAGAAGTTGCTAGCATTTAGGTGCATCTGTACTGCAGATTAAGGCCCACTGGTATTATTCCTGCGATGTTAATAAAGTCTTTTTTTTTGAGAATTTGTTTAGTCTCCCCAATGTACTGCTCTTTACAATCTTTAGACAAGGCACCTAAAAGACTACAATATTTATCAAATGATGACCATGCGCCTTACATATGGAAACAGTTTTTAAATATGTCATTCCTCACTCATAAACCTGCCAAGAGATCTAGAAAGATTTCTGACTAAAATGAGCTCATGTGGCTCATTTGGTGTCTTCATGTGATTTGATGAGATTGAAAAATGACATGGCAACGCAGTGTCGGACACAGTGAGCAACTCTTTGTTTCTTTCAGCAGAGTATCTACATTTATACACTTGTTTTGTTCATTCCTTGCCACTTGGATTTTCCCTTTTACAAAAAAAAAAGAAAAGAAAACAAGAAAAAGAAGCACATTTAGAGACGCACATGTACAATATAGGCAGCATAGAAAGTGGAAAGGAGTCTATGGTACAGTAGGTCACTTAAAGAAAAGAGAAAGTCCAAAGTCGTTGATTGTCATTCTTTCAATTGTAATCTCTGTTATTCTGGAGTCAAAAGTAACTCCACTGTCCCACATGTCAATCACGAGGAAACAATTTGACTGTTCAAAACGAATCAAACCATCATGTCACTCAGAAAAGCAAAGACCTGCATCAAGTCTGGACAATTCACAAAAGCGAAACAGAAGGTAAAGAAAATCCTGGGGCAGCACGCGTTCATCTGGGGGAAGCGGGCTACTTCCTGGTTCACGACAGGAATGTTCTTGTTCCAAAGTGACAGGGAAACAGTTTTAACATGTTTTTAGCAGGAGCTGGGGGGTAAACTTTGCAAAAAGACAAAATCATTCCTAAATAAAAGTGAGAACTTTGGAGTCTTCGTGGATGGAAAATGATGTTCATTTGGGGGTAGCGGGCTACTTCCTTGTTCAGGACAGGAACTGGCTATTTCGACTTTCAGGCTGACAGGGAAACAGTTCTAACGTGTTTTTCGCAGGGGCTGGTGGGGTTGGGAACAGGGTTGGGGGGAAACCTAGCAAGAAGACAAAATAATTCCGAAACAAAAGTAAAAACTTGGGAGGCTACTTTGTTTTTGTGGATGGAAAATGATTGGACAGAACCATTTTTAATTTTGGGGTGGAGCAACCATACGTTTTGATACTAAGGAGGGGGAAACAACTTATCACATTAAAAATAATATTTTTTTCATATTTTTTTATTATTATTTTGATGTTACCAAAAGACGTTCTTGGTACAGTAAATGGAAACAATGTAAGAAATTCTTAGGAGGCTACTTTGTTTTTGTGTATGGAAAATGATTGGACTGAACCATTTTTAATATTGGGGTAGGACAGCCATACATTTTTGATACTAAGGAGGGTGAAACAAGTTGTTACATTAAAAAAAACAAATATATATATATAAATATTTTTCATATATTTTTATTAATATTTTGTTGGTTACCAAAAGAAGTTGTTGGTACAGTAAATGGAAAGAATGTAAGAAATTAAGAATTTGGACTGAGAGCACTGTCGACTGTGAGTCAACAAAATGACACATAAAAAAAGAAAATAAATTATTTTTTTACAGGTATAAGTACAAAAATCTTGCTTATCAAAGGACAAAAAAAATCGACACACTGCCGCTAGATTTTACACTTTTATACTTGGCTTGAGTATCAAAGCAGTGCCCACCAATTTGAATTTTCTTTTTGTGGAAAGCTGTAGGAGATTTGTTTTTTTTCTTTTAAACCCAATCATGCACTCTGCCTTCTGCACTATTGCCCAGCATGGTTGTGTGATCATGCTGTGGAAAACCGTGGAGTGTCTTTAACACTCGAGTGACCACCTTGAAAAGCATTGAATGTCTTTATCAGTACTTACGGCTGCAAAAGGCAACCGTGGAAAACAAAAACAGTACACAGTATACATATATCAGTGGGTCTTCGATCGATCAGCCATCGATCGGCTGATTTTTTGTGGAATATGCATTATATATGTTGATCAATAACTTTCATTGCTGATGGCCCGGAGCCCATACTTTGCAGTTAGCCAATTGGAAATAATGTCCTGTTTTTTGTTTTTACATTGTGCAAGTAAAGGAATGGACATTTGGAAAGATTTTGTTTTTCCGATTTGATTAATCGATGATGCAAATAAATAAGTGACCATTTCTCCCATTAAAATAATCATCCTCAAAAGTGACAAATGTGAAGGATCAGTGTTGGCCAATCTTACTAATGGACGAATATTAAGCAGATTCTTTACTTACAGACAGTATAGGTGTTCAAATAGCTGACGTGTTTCGGCGACTACTTCCGCCTTCGTCAGAGTGTCACGGATGTTGTTGTGACGCGCCATTTTCAGCTGGTGTTGCTATGAGGGCGTGACCTACCTGTCAGATCTGACAGGCAAGTCACGCCCCCCGCTGTCCGTCCGTCCCTCCAGGATGCTGCTCCAGGTTGGTTGCTGACAGGTAGGTCACGCCCTCATAGCAACACCAGCTGAAAATGGCGCGTCACAACAACATCCATGACACTCTGACGAAGGCGGAAGTAGTCGCCGAAACATGTCAACTATTTGAACACCTACAATGTCTGTAAGTAAAGAATCTGCTTAATATTAGATATCAAGTAGACAGGATGAACTTAGTACAACGATTACTAATGGACGGTATCGGCATATACTTCAGAGGATAGATTACCAAATGATCAATCCAAATCAACCCAGTGAAACAATTCCAGTCAAGTACAAAAACACCAATACCATCAAGTGCCATTGTCATTACATAAAGTGAGTCCGCTTATTCCACATTATTATTTTTTTAATCAACACTATTATTATTATTATTTTTATGAATATTACATGAAGGTTTCCGGACACCAAATGTTTGAGGTTATGATTTGATGCTTTTATTTTTTGTATGATAACATAATGAAAGAAAATCTCCTCTCATGCATGGTATATTTACAGCGTGACTCTCCTTGTAGCATGCAAGCGACTGTGTATGTAGGTAAACGTCTGTGTGTGGAGCTTTCTTTTTTAATTTGGGTTATTTTATTAGTTAGTTAGTTAGTGAATATTTAAATTAAAAAAAAGAAGAAAGCATTAAAATGTTCATTTTACAACCAATTCAAATTGTAAATTCATTATTTAATGAGATCAATGACACCTCCCCCATTCCCCCCACTATCGCAAATCACTGCCTGTCTCATTACTCCTATCTTGTTCTGTCGACCTGATATTTTTGATCGCACTAGGTGGTGTGAACCCCCTCCCCCAACATGGTCATCAGCCAATCACAATCTGGCCCACCCATCCTATGGGACTTTATTTGAGACCGCTTCGAACATTTCCATCATTAATTGGATCTACAAAATAAGACTCGGCAGCAAACGCAATCATCAGTTCAACGCCATTTATCCTGAACAGGGACATGTACCAAAATAACATCAGCGACGAGTCCGAAATCCTGACTGTGTAATGCATGGGTGTCAAATTATTTTGTTACCTTGGGCCACATTGTAGTTAAGGTTTCCTCTTAGGGGCCGGTATGAATTTGGGGAAGCCATTACAATGTTTACCGTAATTTCCGGACTATAAGACGCGACTTTTGTCACAAGCTTTCAACCCTGCGGTTTATGCTACGATGCGGCCAATGTATGCATTTATGCATTGTAACGGCTGCCATGGGGCGCTCGAGCACTAAATGTAAGAGTGAGACACGGTGATTATATGCGAGGAGGAAGACGCAAGTTAATGTTACTACGATAACTACAAGTGTGAAACGTGCATTTAAAGTGGCCCTCCGAGTTGAATGGGAGGTTTGGATAACCAGTGGCGAGGTTTGGATAACCAGTGGCGAGAAATCGTTTACCAAAACTGGCCGTATGCGAATAGCAACTTTTGCTAACGTATTTCTTCCGTGTCTCAGTGACTTAGTATGTTTTTGTACCCAAATCTGTTAGCGAGTGCTAAAGTGTTGCCGCCTCGTCTCACTTGTACCGGCATGTTTTTTGTGTTACTACCGTAATGCATGTTGTGTTGCTGCCGCGTAGAAAAGTTAAGGTATATTATTAAAACTTTGAAAACATTTTCCGTGTCCCGTCTTTCCCTATAAACATGCGGTTTATAGTCGGGTGTGGTTTATGTATGTACAAAATGTTTTGTCCTTTAAAAATGTCCTGAGTGAAATTTATAATCAGGTGCGCTCGGAAGTCCGGAAATTACGGTAATCTCCCCACATATTATATACAAAGCATACAACAGATTTTAAATCTGAAGTCAAGAACAGTGACTGCTATTATGGTTTACACAGGACAATTTGAAATTTTGGTTCGGACTTCATCAAGCATCATCGGATTTCACAAGTTTGATTTGCTTTCGCGGACCGAATAAAATGATGTGGCAGGCCCAATTTGGTCCCCGGGCCTTGGCTTTGACACCTGTGATGGAAAACCTAGTTTACTGTGTATCAAACTCCCCTGTACCCTTGCAAAACAGTTCAAACATAAAACAACTCAAAAAGACAGAAAAAAACAAAACAAATTATACATTCGTGGTCCATTCCTGGTGTGTAGTGACAGTGTTGCAAAATGATGGATGCTCACTCTCATGGACTCCTCGAGGACACGCACTATCCTGCGGCGACACCCCACCTTGACTCGTCTACTCCACCGTCACGCCTGCAACCTTTTCCTCCCTACCCCTCGACTCCTTTCACCCATTGCCACACTACGTCTCCTCATTCCTCTCTGTCCTCCCCTGCTCCCTTTTTTTCATCCTCTGCCATAAAACAATAAGTCTTGAATGTCTGCGAGGAGGCCCGCGCTAATGGACCCCATTAGGCCCCCCGTAATGAAATATACATTACACCATTACAGAGGACTGCAGCGCTCAAATAATAAAACATGCACAATTCAATTTCCTCCTCGGACCGTCGTGTCTTTCAGCGAGTGTGTGTGTGTGTGTGTGTGTGTGTGTGTGTGTGTGTGTGTGTGTGTGTGTGTGTGTGTGTGTGTGCGCACGTGCGTTTATGTGTGTGTGGGTGTAAAGATGGAGCGACAGCGGGAGAAGGTAAACAGTTTGTGTAACACACACATACACTCACAGTTTTGAAGCATGTCTGAGTGCTAAGAGGCCTGAGCATTTAATATGAGTTAACCAGAAGAACCGCACCTGCCACGTATCTAACAGCGTCTGGAAAAGGTTTGCTAAGCTTTGTTAGACAGTAAAACATAAACCGAACAAAACTTATTTAAAATGAAATGTAAATGGTAATCGTGGTCGAAATGAACAATTCTTTGTTGCTGTATGGGCTGCAATGCAGATGGTAAATCTACATGAACAAGCAAGAACTGGGGTACATTTTGAAGTTTGTCCTACCACCCTAAATAAATAAATAAATAAATAAATAAATAAATTAATTCAGATGTAAGGGGAAGGGAGTGAAGTTCCGCCTTTTAGCACCTTTTCACATCATTGACAGCACAGGGTTATGAGCATATCACCAGTTAAGACACTGGTGTCAAAGCAAAGGGCCTAGGGCCAAAACTGGCCCAGTTCATCATGTTATTCGGCCCTCGAAAGCAAATCAAACTGTCCAAAATTTCAAATTGACCAATGTAAACCACAATAACAGTCATTATTTTTTACTTCAAATTTGACAACTAGTTATACATTAACTCATTCACTGCCATTCTCAAATTTATTTGGGGATTGAAAATATGACACATACCGGCCATTACCGAATTAGTTTGGTTTAGTTTTTTTCTTGCTTAGGTGCCGATAAAGCTCTGGCCAGACCTTTGGCGATGTTTTTTCTCTTCCACAAGGGGCAGCATTTCCCCTTTTTTTCCATGTTAGCGCTTTGTTAAAGCACTATGTAAACCAATATGTATGTATTGCATTGTATTTTGGACAGCTGCCGTTATTTCAAGTCCATATAACTCCAGATTCATATAATTTGACTCTTTTTTTCTGATGAAAGAAGAGAGACTAAGGTTTCTAACGCTGTATCGTATGTTTATGTAGTCAACCTCAATATTCTGTGGGTCCTGGAATTCGAGTGACAATGACAAAAACCCTGGCACTGGAATGGGCACATTTTTTGCACACGGCCTGGCAGTGAATGAGTTAATTAATTTATTGTGCGCTCTATATGTAATATGTGGAGGGAATGAAACATTCTAATGGCTTCCCTAAATTCAATAATGGACCCCTAGAGGAAACCGTAACTTCAATGTGACCCGCAGCAAAAAATGAGTTACATATTTGAGTGAAGATGTTTAGCTTTTAGTCTCAGGTTCCACCTTATTTTTTGCCACTTTAAAAAAATATTTAATTGTTAAGAGGCTAAACTAATGAGGAGCACAATGGAACTACATCTCTTCCCTATAATAACGCATGATTGTATATTAGGAACATTTCCTCTCAGGTTTCGTATGAACAAGTCCATTGACAATGACCCCTTGGAAACTAATAGCCATAAATGGGGGGTGGGCAGCCATGTCAATCAATCGAACCCTGACACGGCAAAATTGAAGCATCTGTTAGTTTTTAAAGTATAGGTTCACGGTGGGGTTTGGGGGGGTGGGGTGTCATCATGTTACACCTTATAAAAAAAGGTCTTACGACATCATGTTGTGCAGCAAGACCAGTCACGCTTTTAAAAGATAAACAATTGGGGATGGCCTACTAAATCCATCTATTTAGTTCAAAAATAACAATAGGAGTAATGCGTTACGTTTTGTCTTGTAAAGTCAAAAAATCGCTATGTATTAGTGGTATTTGCAATTCGACACGTTGACGTGCTTCTACTTCATCAAGAAGAGTCCGAATGTTCTTATTCTGTCTGTTCAGCCTTTCCAAATAATGATTCAAAGTAGAATTTTTGCATGTAACTCTCCTTTTGTTTCTTCAGGAATGTGTGACTTCGGTTATAAGTTAAAAAGAATACAAATAAATAAGTAGTCAAAAAAAATTACAAAATACAAAAATGAAAACAACAACAGTTAAATACGGAATATAATAAATACAATACAAACATTGGATTTAATTTAATAAATGAGAGTTTCTTGTCGATTTCCATGCTTATCTCTAATAATTACACAGATAAATATGTTTTAAATCTGAGATACAAGTAGACTTTTTTATATATTTTGGGTTGATGCCAAATCTGCCCTTCTTTTTTATCTAGCACATCAGATTTTAATAATAACACTAATGGTATTTATTATTATTATTATTATTATTATTATTATGGTCATTGCATCATCATATAATTGGTTGTATTATATTAATATTAATAATAACAACACTAACAACAAATATGAACTATACTGTGCAATACAAAAAAAAACCATAATGGTTAGTATGGATTGCAAACTAGAAGGATTGTTTTTGTTTCTACGAAGTCATATTTGTAAATGACAGTGTTGTGATAATAGTATTTGCCCCTTTCTGATTTCTGTGCTCTTTGCATATTTATCAGACACACACACACACACACAAATATTTCAGTTCATCAAAACAATTTTATTATCACGCAGACACAACCCAAGGATATACAAAATGCAGTAATCAGGAAGGAGCCAAATACTTGATCTCAGAGCTTAGATGTGCTACAAAAAAATGAACTCATTCACTGCCAGACATGTGCAAAACGGTGTCTAATCCAGTGCCAGGGTTTTTGTCATTTTCAATCAAATAGCAGGACCCATAGAATATTGAGTTTTAGGACTACATAAACATTCAATGCAGCGTAAGAAACCTTCGACTCTCTTCTTTCATCAGAAACAAATATGTAATTCCCAAGTTATATGGGTCTGGAGTTATATGAGCTTGAAATGGGGGAAGCATGGGGGTACAAAAGGCATATGATGTCCCCTCGTGGGATGGAGAAACATTGCCAGAGGTCTGACCAGCGCTTTATCGGCAGCCGCCGCAAGAAAAAACAAAACCTGAACAATTCCCATTTGTTCGGGAATGACGCTGCTCGTCATGCTTTTCAATTCCCGAATAAATTCACAAATGGCAGTGAATGAATAAAACACATTTTTGAACTCAAAAATAATGTTCAGGCAGTCATTTGGCTTCCATGATTACAATTTACTGTTGCTCAATGTTATTTCTTTCAGTGAGTCTTCTTGGGAAAGCGTTTAGATACGCATTCACTTTAGTGGCGTGAGTTTGAGTTACTTTCGGGTTGAGTGAACACTGCCGCGTGTGGCTGCCGCTGCTCACCCGGAAAAACAAAAATTTCTTATCCCGTGACTGTGAAGTGTACTGGAGAGTTTTGAAAGGTGCTTAGCAACAAAATGTATTATTATTAATATTAGATACTTTTGTGTATGGAAGGGGCAAAAAATGAAGTACTTAAATCATAAATAAAATGTATAAAAATTATATACAATAAAAAAAGAACATTTTTATATATTAATGCCATTCAATAAATAAATGATAAATTACTTGGCCAATATTCAGCCCCACAAATTTGTTGGAATTTACCATCCTTCATCAACCTTTCTTGGGGGCAACAATGAACTAGGAAATTGTGTTAGTCAATGAGTGTGTATATGCGTGTGTATGTGTGTGTGTAGGAGAAGCTAATTAATGGTGAGGAAGCGGGAAACATTGTCATTCGAGCTCCATATCGCAGGAATCCAAATCCTCCCCCCAAAAATCAGCAACCTTTCATCCAATTTCATATTTACATGGAAAAGCTCCAAGGAGGATTCCCTGTTGAAATAAGTCACTCTGTTCAGACCAGCAAAGCGTTCCATAAGGATCTTTTCCCATTTTTTTGCAGGAGAGATGAAAAGGGGAATAGGGGGGAGTTGGTGTTTGGGGGATCCTTTTTTTTTTGGATTGCCTTTAAAAGTTGTTTTCACATCCTGTACAGCGACAACTTGCATCTTTCCTCCGCCTTCATCCCAGTATATCCAAATAGACGGGCGAGGCTTTGGCCAGGTTGAGGAGCAGGCTGTGGATCTCCTTAATGTTGAGTCTCATGTGGGGCTCTCTTTGCCAGCAGCCCAGCATAAGGTTGTAGACCTCTTTGGGGCAGGACCTGGGGCGCTGAAGCACCCTGCCTTGGGTGATGCACTCGATCACCTAGAGAAGTTGGGTGCGGGTGTGGAGTGGACAAATATGGGAGATGAACACTCGCTGAAGGTGATTGGAGCATGCGTTTCACCTCGCGGCACAGGATTGGCATAAAAAAAAAAAGGCGGCATCCATGAATTATTAACCCGCGTGATGAAGTCGGATGCAATGGGAACTGACAAGCACACGGATCCGACGTCACTTCTTGGCGCCTGTAGCAGAATCAAAAATCTTCAAAGATGCTTTGAAATCAGACACTCCAATCAGTACGGCTACGCTTTCTAATTCAAGAGATGGATGAAAAAAATTCCATTTGGCACATATTGTTAAATGAATGCTGCGATTCACTGACAGTTTTAATCAAAAAAGAGCATTTTGGGGGGGGGGGGTCGTTGCAATGTCAGCAATTTTGTTTTAGATCGCTTAAAGATTTTGCAAGTGTGCCTTTTAAGCCTTTATACGACGTGCATCCAAAATGGAATGCAGGCAAGTTGAAAAGATTAATGATGAAAACAACGGATGACGTCAGTTGAGCATTTTGCCAGTGAAACAAATGTTACGTTAACAAAATTTCATCTGTGCAGATCGCTTTCAGGTCAGGAATTGAACGGATGGACGCAAACGAGGAGGTGGAGGTTGAAAGGTTAAACATGGTTGTAACCAGAGTGACTTAGAGAGGCAGGAGAATAATGAGAGAGGTCAGAAATGTTCAAGGCCAGGTGAAAGGGCTCGAGATGACAGCCTTTCCCTCGAAACTGGGTCAGGGCCCAATTTGTGCGTTGTATTAAATATTTAAAAGACCCTCAACATACGGTCATAAATTCGGCATGTGAGCTTTTTGGAAGTCACCTTCAAATGCCCTTTCAAAGTCAAATGATTACCAAAAGAAAATCTAACGAATCCAAAATGGCAATGGTGAATCTACAAAATGACAGTTACGACATTTACAGTAAATTGCATTTTTTTCAACCAAATAAGTGAATGGAGAGAGTGATAAAACAAGAAAGACAGAAGCCTGTATGAGTTCATCAGGCTATACACACCCAATATTAGCGTAAACGCGTCTTTGTAAGTTGGCCAATGAGTATGTTAAGCGCTTAGTTAAAGCTTCAGCTGGCATTAAAGGGCTATATAAATCAATATGTATTGTATTGTTCAAAATTGTATGAAAGTATGATTCTTCAGTTTGAATTGAATCAATGAGTGTGCATGTACAACCAAGATTAAAAATAAAAAAAGTTCAATACAAAAATAAAAAAAACTAGTACAGTCAAGTCTCGTTATATCGATATTCAAGGGAGTCCGAAAAAATATCGATATAACCGGGACTATCGATATATCCGACTCTGTTTGCATGTAATTTTCTCCGTGCGTGCATAGAAATAGCATCGATATAACCGGGACTATCGATATATCCGATATCGATATAACGAGACTTTACTGTACTTGCCAAGTAAACCAATGAACTAATTGTCATATAAAATGAGTCGGGGAATTGCAAAAAAACACGACATTTTAACCCTTTCAGGGATAGTGAAAAGCTTGCTGCGTTCTCAGGTTATGGGCTGCATAAATTAAGCAGTGGTTGGCCGTCGGGACCTGCAAGGCCTTCTCTGCTGGCCTAAAAATATCTGAATCACAGACTAATGTGAATATTTTCTCCATGAATTATAATTCCAAACTGTCTTTCAGCTTCCTTTCATTGCTTTTCCATTGTGCTGCTTCCAGGTGTGTGTTTTCATATTTAAGCATTCAACCAATCACATTTCAGCCATCATTTTTTTTTACCAGGGTCAGAAATCTGCCTGGACGCCTTCACAATCACTTCTGCAGGCTCTGCAGCATAAAAATCAATGACGATGAATGTGTTGCTTTAACCAATCAGATTTCGAGTTGGCAATTCAAGGCCTGATGGAAGGCACTGGAAACGTCAGAGTTCTCGCAAACTATGATTGGCTAGTCACATGATTGGAAAACCACGAGCCAATCATAGTATCACAAGCCGCGAGTGATAAGAGCATACTGGCCAGAGCTTGCATCACTGTATCTTAGCAGGCTCCTTCTTCTTTCTTCTTCTTTTCCTTTCGGCTTTTCCCTTCAGGGGTCGCAACAGCGAATCAATGTCCTCCATCTATCCCGGTTTTGTGCATCCTCTTCTCTCACACCAGCTACCTTCATGTCCTCTTTGACCACATCCATAAACCTCCTCTTCGGTCTTCCTTTCGGCCTCCTGCCTGGCAGTTCAAGGCTCAGCATCCTTCTCCCAATATCACTCTTGCACTTGGATCCCTCTCATTCACACACATATATTCCGTCTTGCTGCGACTGATCTTCATTCCTCTCCTTTCCAGGGCATATCTCCACATCTCTAGTTTCTCCGCCACCTGTTCCCCGTTCTCGCTACAGATCACAATGTCATCTGCAAACATCATGGTCCAAGGAGATTCTAACATCGTCTGTCAGCCTGTCCATCACCATAGCAAACAAGAAGGGGCTCAGAGCTGACCCCTGGTGGAGTCCCACCTCCACCTTGAATTCCTCTGTCACACTGACAGCAGACCTCACAACTGTCTTACAGTCATGATACATGTCCTGCACCGCTCTGACTTTTCCGTCACTCCAGACTTCCTCATGCAATACCACAGCTCTTCTCTGGGCACCCTGTTGTACGCTTTCTCCAGATCTACAAAGACACAATGCAATTTCTTCTGACCTTCTCTGTACTTCTCTATCCGCATTCTTGAAGCAAACATTGCATCTGTCGTACTCTTTTTTGGCATGAAACCATACTGCTGCTCACAAATGTTCACTTCTGCTCTTATTCTAGCTTCAACTACTCTTTCCCAGAGTTTCATTGTGTGGCTCATCAACTTTATTCCTCTGTAGTGAGTACAACTCTGCACATCTCCTTTGTTCTTAAAAATGGGCACGAGTACACTTCGTCTCCATTCTTCAGGCATCTGTTCACCATCTAAGATCTTGTTGAATAACCCAGTCAGGAACACCACCGCCACCTCTCCAAGACACTTCCATACCTCAATTGGTAAATCATCAGGCCCGAGTGCCTTTCCCCCCTTCATCCTCTTCAGCGCCCTCCTCACTTCATCCTTGCTAATGTTTGCTACGTCTTGGTCCACAACAGTCACGTCTTCTACTCTTTGTTCCTTCTCATTTTCCTCATTCATCAATTCTTCAAAGTACTCCTTTCATCTTGCCATCACACTACTGGCACCTGTTAATACATTGCCATCTCTATCCTTAATCACCCGAACCTGCTGCAAGTCCTTACCATCTTTGTCTCTCTGTCTCGCCAGCCTGTAAAGATCAGTCTCGCCTTCCTTGCTGTCCAGCCGAGCATACAAGTCATCATAGGCCTCTTGTTTGGCCTTTGCCACCTTTATTTTTACCGTGCACTGCATCTCCTTGTACTGCTCGTCCGTCCTCTCAGTGTCCCACTTCTTCTTTGCTAACCTCTTTCTCTGTATACACTCCTGCACCTCCCCATTCCACCACCAAGTCTCCTTATCTACCTTTCTTCCACTCGATACACCAAGTACTTTCCGACCTGTGTCTCTGATTATGTTCGTAAGGCTGCATAAGCAAATTTTTGTGTTGATTTAATAGCGGTTTTGTCAATCCACAATGGCTGAAGGAGGAGAAGAAATGGAGTTGGTTGCAGATTTACCGTTATAGCCATTTTCAAGACAGACTTTTCAAGAATAGAGCGACATTATTCAGAACGGTTGGACTGCTTCGAGGCTAGCAAAATAGCAAAAAATAAGTGTGCAGTTTTATGAGGTTATGATGAATCCGCAAGTTAGTCGTCAAAATTTGAACAGTTTAATGTCAATATTTCTTAAGGTTCTTCAAGTCACAATTTATTTCTTTGCTATCGGCACCCTCTAGTGGATGTGTAGTAAATCACAACACACTTACAGCTGTGAAGTGATTCAGACTTAGCACAACTGAAGGCCTCGCGATGAAATCCACAGGCCGCCACTGGAATTGAGCAATATTCGAGCATGACACATTTTTCCAGCCAGAAAAAAAAGACCTCTTCACCACATTAAATTGTATCCCAAAAACTAGCTGGGAATTCTACACAAATAGTGTCATGACATCTAAATTGGATTACCATCAAAACCGTCAGTGAAGTCTGTTTGAGCGAAGAATACAAAAGCCCTATTCTTCTGTTCAAAGTGGGCCATTTCTTATCAAATTTAGCATGTGTGCATTTGTACAAACTTCCAAATATGTAACAATAATTGAGTCCGAAATGACACAGAGCAGTCCAAGTGGACAATTTTCCAAACAATTGGAAATTGGACCAAAACTCAAGTTAATCAGTAAATTCAAACACAAAATGAGTCAACCATTGTGGTAAAATAAATACGCTATATTTAAGTACACATTTGCCAGTGCTGGCAAAACCATTTCAACAGCCGATTATTTCAAATTGTCCCAAAACAGCTTGAAATGAGAGTATTTTAGAGCTAAATTAGCATGTGAGCACTTCCCTCAAGAAGCCGTCATGCCTTTTTTAATTTAAAAAATGCTATTATCTTATACAACTCGGATCACAATTGATAGAAAATTCCACAGAAGATTTTACGTGTGAGAAACCAAACTATTCACAGAAAAATTAACATAATTGCACCGCACAGTCATGCATTTAATTCACATCATTAAAGCTAGCGGGCTTCCGTTTGGGATTATGATTTTCAGAATATCCTTCAGCTTCTTCAATCAACCATCAAAATACGTCTGCAGTGGAATAATTACAATTTGTAATTTTTTGGTGGTATTTCCTATTCAAGTCTGTGGCGCAGTTATAATGAGATAGGAGTTAGAAACGGTGCGCTGTACCTCGTTATTGGAGAGCTGGTACCAGGGTTGTTTGCCATAGGTGAAGATCTCCCAGAGGACCACACCCAGACTCCAGACATCACTCTCCGTGGTGAACTTCCTGTACATGATGCTCTCAGGCGGCATCCAGCGGATTGGCAACATGGTGTGACCTCCCACCTAAGGGCGAGCACACACACACAAAGAGTGCTGATGAGACGTGGAAGGCATTCAAATTTGCACAGGCATCAATTTAAATGTGAATCCATCAAATTGGATGAGTGTATTTTCAACAAGGCTGCAAAATGTTTCACTCCTCCAAAGTGCTTATTGACAATTTTAAGGAAGTGGAATTAAATGGGTTTGAGAATTATTGCTAAACCTTGCACCCTATCCAAATCAAACTCGCCTACATTCCTGTCAGGCTCAGGATGAGAATGCAAAAATGTTCTCATGAATATTGTCCACGCCCGCAACGGATCTCCAAATCCCAACAATAGCTAATAACAACTACAGAAAAATGCACAAAATAACTACGACAAATTGAAGTGTTCTTTTATATTTTTGTAACAAATTGTACAGGTGAAAAGCCTAGGTGTCATTCTTGACAGCACACTATCTTTCCACTCCCATAACTAACCTGGTTTGCGTACTTCCACCTACGCAATATCAATCGTCTTCGCCCGTCTCTCACTCCTCACACCACTGCTATCCTCGTTCATAGTCTTGTAACCTCCCGGATTGACTATTGCAATTCACTTCTCTTCGGTGTCCCTCAGAAACCTCTCCACAAACTTCAATTCGTCCAGAATTTTTCAGCCCGGATCATCACTAGAACTTCATCCTTTCACCACATCACCCCCGTCCTCCAAGAGCTCCTGCAGGAGCTCCTGGTCAAATATAGAATCAACGTTAAAATTCTTCTTTATTCATTTAAAGCTATCCCTAACCTTGCTCTCCCATACCTATCTGACCTTCTTCAAATTTCTATTCCCTCTCGTTCCCTCAGATCCTCTTTCTCCCTCCGCCTCTGTGTGCCCCCCCACCTGTGTGACAGAGCCTTCAGCTGCTCTGCCCCCAAACTTTGGAACTCACTTCCTCCCAACATTCGTAACATTGATTCTCTTCCCACCTTCAAATCCCATCTCAAAACCCACCCATTTAAAATTGCATTTTCTGTGCAGCTCTGACTCGTTTCTATTTATCATTGTATTTTATTTATTGCATTCTATTTGTGATTGTATTTTCTTTATTATAGTACCTATGCTTGTCTGTGACTGTAAAGTGTCCTTGAGAGCTTTGAAAGGCGCTTAAAATGTAATGTATTATTATTATTATTATTATTATTATTATTATTATTATTATTATTATTCTTTTCCTTTTGGCTTTTCCCCTCAGGGGTCGCCACAGCGAATCAATGTCCTCCATCTATCCCGGTTTTGTGCATCCTCTTCTCTCACACCAGCTACCTTCATGTCCTCTTTGACCACATCCATAAACCTCCTCTTCGGTCTTCCTCTCGGTCTCCTGCCTGGCAGTTCAAGGCTCAGCATCCTTCTCCCAATATAGTCACTCTCTCTCCTCTGGACATGTCCAAACCATCTCAGTCTGGCCTCTCTGACTTTCTCTCCAAAGCCTCTAATATGAGTTGTCCCTCTAATGTACTCATTCCTATTCCTATCCAACCTGGTCACTCCCAAAGAAAACCTCAACATCTTCAGCTCTGCTACCTGCAGCTCTGCTTCCTGTCTTTTCTTCAGTGGCACTGTCTCTAGTCCAAACATCATGGCTTGTCTCACCACCGTTTTATACACTTTTCCTTTCATCCTAGCTGAAACCCTTCTATCACACATCACACCTGACATTTTTCTCCAGCCGCTCCAGCCTGCCTGGACACGCTTCTTCAGCTCTTTTCCACACTCTCCATTGCTCCATTGCTCCATTGCCATTATTATTATTACAAAAGCAAAATCTTATGCTTGACCCTTTCGTGCCCCCTATAACCTGATAACCCGATGAACTGTCCACAGTAACAACCGCTGTACCCCGAAAGGGTAAAACTGGATAAATTTTGAGCAACATAAGCACAGGTTAGCAGGTTTATCCGATACCTCCACATTCTTGGTATTCTCTTTCATGTCCTCATAAAAGCAAATTCAATAGCCAAATAACCAATTTAAATTGTTTAGCGATGTCAGATTTACAACTAGTTAGCTAGCTCTATTTGGTGCCCTAACTATTCTGTGAAATACAATCGTTGAGGCGATTGTGCTTCTGTTGCGCCTTTGTTCAGCAAAAAAGTCCGTGCTGTTAGGCAGTCTGCGGCTGGATGGATGCATGGCTTGTGGAGCCCGCGATGAGAAGAAAGGAGTGTCAGCGTAAAGCGCCGATACGGATGTGGAACTGTCGCGGCTTGGAATTGAAGCGGATTTACATGGGACAGGAGATGTGAGACAGTCTCTTTTCGTGGATGCTACAGCTTCGTGTTCGCTTCAACATTTAGCTTGTAGCAGACGTGCACATTTCACCATGA
Organism: Hippocampus bargibanti; assembly: GCF_051943395.1. NCBI lineage: Eukaryota > Metazoa > Chordata > Actinopteri > Syngnathiformes > Syngnathidae > Hippocampus > Hippocampus bargibanti. The sequence goes on along the minus strand of NC_142737.1, from coordinate 13,972,698 downwards.
TGTCTGTGATCCACTGGTGAAAAGGACACTTTGGTCTTCTCCTCTTTCATCTAGAACTGCTTCATGCAACAAAGAGGGTGCAGAAAGTGTTTAAGATTGAATGACTGACAGTGTCTTTTGTGTTGTGTCACATTTGTTATTTTTTTACTTCAAGATGGCGCCGCGAGACTGACTGCCTTTACAGCAGGTCCTGTATTTTGTTTTTCGACTTCTTCCTTTTCTTTCCTCTTACTTTCATCACTTTGCTGCTGTGAAATTTAAATTTATCCACTGCGAGACTAATAAAGGCTAATCCAATCCAAATTGATTTTCCTGTGCATAGCACACTAAAATGCTAATTTTCACTTAGTTTGGATCAGCCGTGTGTCACCAACATTTATTATCAACGCAATGTGATGAATTTATATGACTGACAATAAAAGTATATTTCAATGAACCGAGCGATCGACGTACGCAGTTGAAAATTGGCCGTTTAAATGTGCCATTAAATATTCAAAGTGTGAGACAGTGTGAGTTTCATTGCAAAACATTTGCCTCAATGGCGGTTTAATTGGGTTGTCTCGGGTTGGCAGTGTAAATAATCAAATTATGATTTATGGTCACAACCAACAGCGGCGTCAGCAAGCAAGCAAGCCGAGAGCAGCAATCAGCAGCTAATCGCAAACTCAGAGGGACTTTTGCTCTTTTCATTAAACTCAAATCACAAATGAGCCTTTGGAGAACATCTTTGCTCCATAAGGGCGACTGTCACACAGTAGCACTTGGCCTTATTAAATTAAGGATGGACGTAATAATTGCTCAAAAGTTTTATCAATAGCACTTGTACTCATCAGGGTCACTGATGGCTTTAGCGCGTTCGCTTAATGGTCTTGATCCTGTGTGGGCTACTACGAAATTGTACGAAAACGTGTTCCCTCATCCCAGGTGGAATTCATTAACAGAGTCCCATTATTAGCATGAAATTGTATCACACTTGAACTAACAACGGCACACAAAAAAAGCCTCCCTGATACATTTTATTTATTTTAGTGAGCGTTATATGACGATGTAGCTTGAATCTTTCCACTTCTTCAACCAGCACCAAAGTGAATTAAATCTCGTCTCATAGCAGGCTTATCCTCCATTGCTCTCCGCGAGCATGAATCTCGCCTGCAGTCCTCGCTCTGTCGCACCCCGCCGATAGGACAGTCCATTTTCTGAGGTTTATGTCCGTTATTAATGGCCTGCGCGCCGCATTTGGCCCGTTTCTGTGCTAGTCAGCGGCTTATTTAACGGCGCCATAAAATGTAGACGGTCACATAGATAGCCATCAGGTTCCGCCTCCATCTCTAGAGCGCTAAGTCTTCACAAGCAAACCTTTCTTTTCCACTTGTCAAGTCTGCTTTTTCCCCCTCATCCTAATGTTGTGCTTTATTATTTTTTATGTTTTACAGTTTGTTGGTTTACTTTTGCTGGCAATCTGCTAGCTAACAGCTGGCTCGCTTGTATGCCATTGTGAAGATAAAATACTGGATCTTTTCTTTATCTTGAGACACCATCGGAAAAAAATGTTCTGTTTCATCGTGGTTCTCTTCTTGCTTTCAAACATCATTTATTCACTTATGTGTCTCAACCTGGTCATACCCATTAGATGTTTTGTTTTATTCATCATGACTGCTCATTTCCACAGAAGATCTGAAATATTTATAACTCAAAGTGCTCAACCACCTCGTTTGATTGTTTGTTACGCCGAGGTTTGGTTTCAATCTTTTGTTTGTTTGTTACCAGCATCACAACAATTGACTAAGCAGATTTCCTGTTAAGCCTAAAGAGGGGTGTGGCCGCTGTCAACTAAAGAAACCATTATACTTTGGTCTTGATCCAGTCCATTTAGTTTTTGAATGCATCATTACAATATCAGGAAAACTCCAATGTAATGGATGACAGTAACACCAGCAAAAGGTACGCTAAATATTGCGCCGTGTGTCGACTACAATCGTTTAGGGATGCTCATTTGGGAGAAAATCCGATTTTACGGAGCATCGTGGGCTTGTGGTTAGCATGTCTGCCTCACAGTCCAGAGACTCTGGTATTGAATCATGTCCCCTCATCACCCCACCCGTTTCCCCCTTCAGCTATCTCGCATTCAAGGCTCAAAATTGCCTATAAATATGAGTGAGTGTGGCTGAATTGATGTTTAGCGATCAGTGCCCAACATTGGCTGAATTTTTGTTTCCCAAGGTGACTCTGCAAAGTACGACAAACATATTGGTTTTGCGTGAAGAAGCGCAAAATTAGCATTATATATTCAACCCATATATGAAAGATTTCATCTCCATATTTAAATTAATCCGAGACACAAAATATTTAATTCTTCTGTTTTTGTGGCAACCAAATCCCCCTCTTCTGTCAGGCCACGACCCTTCTACCAAGTGGTTACTGGCGCTTCCTCCATCTTCTTCTATACATAAATGCAAAACACTAATTACGAATTTGACAACTATTGCAATGTTGTTTACAGATTATGTTGCCTTTTTAAGACCTTAATAGAGTGGATGCGGGGATTAAGTGCCATTTTGAGGATAATAGAGACTTAATTAAGCCTTAATTATGCTAAATCGAATAAAGATCCACAAATGCATTGTATTCGATTTGTGTGTATGCTTGTTTTAAAAATTGGACCATGGACGACAAAAGATTAGACCATATTTAAGGCGCTCTCAGGGTATAAGACGCATCTTTGATGAATGGGTTGTTTCAAAACTGTTGTCATTTACATGATAAGTCATGATAAGGCGCAAAGAATAGAAGTCACAAGAGTAGCTGGGGCATTTAGTCGGTAGAGCTATCCGAGAGGGAATACAATACAATACAATACAATACAATACAATACAATACATTACAATACAATATAATACAATACAGCTGAAGTCTGACTAAAAATCTTTGTTCATCAATCTATGCTAGCAGCATACCGCACAGTAACAGCCACAATTAAAAGCTCTTCCACGGGATGACAGGTCTGTTAGAAGTCCAAGATGGTGTCCGAGTAGGCAGTCGTCGGCAAGTGCACTCACGAGCCTTGCATTTCCTGTTGTTTTTGTGTTTTCTTTTGTCACTTTGAGTTGTTGTGCATCGTATGGAAGGGATACGGATTGTTTTTCAACATTTTTGGCCACGATATTCATCAAGGAGGAGACTATGCTGAGTCTCCTTTTCGGCAGCACAAATATGTCAGCACTTTTTTTGATTTGGGAGGAATGTCAGTGCCATTTGACTCTAATAACTGGACAGTTCTGGTGTGATTGTACTTTTTTGCAGCTGTAATGGGCAGCATTTTCACAGCCCCGCTTTGTTCAGCGGAAAGGTCGGTGCTGTTGGACAGTCTGCGGATGGATGGACGTGTGGCTTGAGAAGCCCGCGATGAGAAGAATGGAGCATCTGCGCAGAGCGCCGATGCGTATGTGGAACTGTCGCAGCTCGGAATTGAAGCGTATTTATATGGGATAGGTTATGTGAGACTCTTGTGTGTCTCTTTTCGTCAATGGATGCTATAGATTTGTGTTTGCTTTCAACATTTAGCTTGTAGTAGATATGCACATTTCACCATGATGTCCCTGATCCACTGGTGAAAAGGAGGCTTTTATCCTCTCCAATTTCATATATAACTGCTTCATACAACAAAGAGGCTGCAGAAAGTGCTTAAGATTGAATGTCTTTGTGTTGTCATATTATTTTATTTTTTTGTATTTGGACTTCAAGATGGCACCACGAGAGTAGCTGCCTTTCCAGTAGCTGCTGTATTTTGTTTTTCTACTTCTTTCCTTTCATCGTTTTGCTGCTGTGAAATGTGAATGTCCAGTGAGAGACTAATAAAGGTGAATCTAATCTAATCTAATCTAATATAATCTAATCATTTCAGTGTGTTTGTGTAATGAATGGAGCCATTGCTTTCAAACTAATATGTGTATCGCTATCATCTCGTGAATTTTGGCTGAGCATTAAACCCCACTATTGCTCTCTCTTTTATGACCGATCAAGCCATATACCTATCTATCTTCTCTGCACTCAATCGTCCATCCGACATTGATCCATCATGACTGTGGTTTCTACCAATCAATCTATACATCCATTATGACTCCTACATTTCTGACATTCCTGTCTCTCCCTTTCTCCTCCCCCTACCTCTTGTCGCCTTCCCGTCTGTCTCTCTCCGACCTCATGAATATGCATCTGTACAGCCAGTCGGCCGCCTAAACGATCCGGGCATGATTCGAGTAAAAAGGGAGGGGTTGAGAACAGCAGTGGAGGAGATTTTTGCCACTCAACGGGGACCACTTGAAAGCTGGAGCATCTATGGCAACGTGGCCAGTTAAAAAAATAAATAAATAACAATTTGGGTGTGGCTTAAGTGATAACATCTATCACTCTTTGATATATCCATACATCCATCCATTTTTTTGTACCGCTTATTTCTCATTATGGTCGCGGGGACTGCTGGAGCCTATCCCAGTTAATTCCAATGTTAATATATTGAGACACTTGAATTTGAGGAGATGAATAATTTTCCTTGCATTGGAAATATTTCTTCTGTTGATGTCATTATTAGTGATGTTGCGATTTTTAATAGAAAATCTCGTCAAATTTTCGGGCACGAGGTGGGGGACACAGAAAGACATACAACAGTCACTCTCACACCTAAGCACAATTTGGAGTGTTCAATCTGCCTGCCATGCATGTTTTTTGAATGTGGGACGAAACCGGAGGACCCGGAGAAAACCCACGCAGGCCCGGGGAGAACATGCAAACTCCACACACAGGAACCTTAATTAGCCAGTGTTTCCATGGAAACCAAAACTAGTTTAGTTTAGAGCCTGTGTGAATGTGTGTATGTGTGGATTTTTTTCAGGAGATGGAAATATGTTGCTTTCCTGATGCATTCCATTAATATAATGGGATTACCCTTCCAGATAAAAAAATATATACAAATCTTACATAACAGCCATCTGATGATTAAATATTACAATTTTAATGAGTGTAAATCCCCCAATTAAAAACTACACACACAATTAATTATCACACGGTAGCTAGAACACCAAACAAAATGAAATTAATCTCCGTAAGCTTCGTAAAATGTTTGCTTAACACATGTTTAAGTGTATCATCCTGGTGTTTATGTCTCATGGGTCTGACAGCTGTGTGCGCTCTGCTTAGGGAGG
>NC_142737.1:13562500-13592500 GCF_051943395.1 Hippocampus bargibanti | reverse complement strand
TGTATGCATAATTTAACAGCTGGAAACTCAACTGCTGTTTTTGGTGAGGTCATGGAGATACCCATCTGTTTTCAATCGCGCTTTATGGGTTGAAGGTGAGCTGGACTTGAGAATAGCTGAGTACACCCTGGATTGATCGTCCGTCCGTCGTCAGAGAAGCAAACCGCCAGGTCAATTTGCTACCTTGTATAAAGGTCATTTTAGTACAAAAAATACAAAAAATTGACACCCCGCCTACATTGTTTCAATCATAAATATATCGATGAAAAGGTGTCTTCTGCCGTCCGCTGGACTTCTTTGAAGGTGTCGGACGTTTCGCTCCTCATCCGAAGAGCTTCGTCAGAGAACTAAAGTTTTGCTGGTAACTCTGGCCCTATATATATATTCCTAATGGACAGATGTGGCAGTCTATTTTCCTTAGCTAAGATTTTAACCTGACTGTCATCAAGTGCTAGCTTTTAGGTGCATATGTACTGCATATTGAGGCCCACTAGCATTGTCCCTGCGATGTTGATAAAGTATTTTTCTGAACATTTGTTTAATTTACCCAAACCTCTTTACAATCTTCATCTTTACAATGTATAAAACCGTCGTTGTTAAACTGGGTTCGATTGAACCCTAGGGCTCATCTGCATTTAGTGGGCACAGTCATTGAAAGTATTTTGAGTTCATGCACTGTATTGGTTTTGTTATTTGAACATAGTGATATTAATGCACTATTAATTTTGTGCACCATTAAAAAAAGCACATTTTATTTTATATGAAAGAATGGTTTGGTGAATGAGCATATCAAACTGGTGGGGTTCGGTGCCTCCAACAATATTCCGAACCACGGCACTAGAGGACCCCGTGAAATTCACAAAACATGCCTCCTTCACTGTAAAACCCAACAAGTTGAAAGTACTCAAAATTTTTATGGCAACTGATTATGCCAAAATTTTTGAGTACAGTTTACTCAAAATTTTTGAGTAGTGGAAATACATTTTATGAGTTTGACTGAATTTAAATCTTATGAGTTTGTTTGGACATCAATGTTATGAGTTTGAATGAACTTAAAAGATGTACTTTCAGTTTACTCGAATGTTTTCTTGTTATCTTAATTTTTAAGTTAAAATTAGATTTCATATTTAAGCGTAACCAACTCAAATTTATAATGTTACATGAAAAAATATATGTATACTGTATTACATTTGCCTTCTATGTCTAAAAACAAACACCCACCTCACATGTCTGTTTTAGTGCACATTTTTTATTAAGGTTTAAAACAAGCTTTGATAAAACATTCATGATAACAGTATCAAATGCACAGCATGTCCACGTACCAAAACAACAAATAAACCCCTGAACAGTTCTTTTTTAGTAATTAACACAACATCGTGATAAAGATGTGAAATTAACACAACAAAACAAAACAGACAAAAACAACAAATTATACTCTGCTGTTCTGTTAAAAAATAAATTATCTGACAAGCATATACTTGAATAAATACAAGAGAATACATTTAAATGTACTCGTTATAAGGTGCAAAGTAAAACCTACTAAAAACAAACAGTATTCATGAAATGAAAAAAGACATTTTGGTGACATCCAGGTTTACACATCAAATTATGAATAGAAAATCAGACACAAACAGTACATCAATGTTTAGGTATACAAAGCAGAGTAAAACTATGAAATTACTTATCCAGTGTTACTTTGTTCCGTAATATTGGAGGCCTTCAATATTGCGGAACAAAGCATTTTTCAAACTTAGCAGGCGTGGTTTGAGTGGTCTGTTATCATCAAGACACAGCAGTATTTTCTGAATGAAGGTGAATGTGTGGATTATTTTTTTTTGGGAGAATCTAAATGCAGTGCATTAAACCAAACAAGAGAAGGTGTGTATCAGCCAACCTGGGGAGACATCTCACAATAATGCCATCTTCTATCACAACAGAAATGCTGTTGGGGTTAAACAAGATGGCGCTAGTTGTCAGTTGTCACGGAGAGAAGTGCGACAGGAATGTTTTCAATGTCTGGATCCTCTTCCCACTGCAAAATACATCAATAGACATTTGTGTTAAGTCAGGCAATACATACATTGCATGTTTTGAAGAACTGTGAGTCATCTTCTCGTAGGTATGCATGGAGAGCACGAAGGGCCAGACTGCGTCTCGTGTATATCATGCTTTTCAAAAGCAAGAGGAGATAAAAGCCAAGTTTTAATTTGGGGAAAGCGACAGGAGCTTAACATTGCAGTACTTGTCTTCAGCATCTCAAACCCAAGACAGCGGCCTATGGAGACCTATGGAGAATTAAGTTTAGGTAAAATTCTGTTCAATATAAAAAAAAACTTTTTTTACATACATACATGTATTATTTTTTAATATGATTCGGGTAATTAATCATGTAGCAGTAATACAAATGTAAACATACCTTAGATAATGGTGGTGTTACTCAATTTCCACCCTGGGGCTAAAAGGTTGAATAGAAAAAACAGACAACAAATGTAATCATTTAATTTAATAAAACACCCTGATCCATGTTTACTTTTTAAATTGAATAAATAATCTAATTTACCAGATTAAAAGATGCCATCAAGCCAGTCAGGTGTTTGCAGTTTGAAAAATGGTGTTTGCAGTTTCAAAAATACACTTAAAAAGTTTTATGTTTACACATGAATGACCATTTAAAAGTACACCAATTGTACAGACTGATATTTCATTTGGCAAGCATTATATTTACTTAGTGCCTTCTTAAAACGGCAGCACAACTGTTGCACGTTGAATTCGCATGACTTATTGTGCTGCCGTTTAAAACAAAGTTACTCAAAGCACCAACCTGCTGGCGTTGCAGCATCTGTGTGGCGGATTTGGGGTGACCCTTATAACTTTTGAGGTTCATATAAAACTTAATTTAACACCCATTTGACTATTATTCTCGAACCTTCGCGGACACAAACATAACTTTTTATCACCTCGTGATAGTTGTTACTCCACCACCGCTCAAACAAACCTGCGCGGTACAATTCTCTTAATAATACTGCTGTGTCTTTCTACAAACAAGAGACGTTTAAGAAAATTTCCTACTTACCACAGAAGAGCTCGTAACATTAGGAGAAGTCCTTGGCTCGAGAGGTGGATAATGTCCTCAGTCGCAAGCACCACAAACTAGCATCTTTGCTCGCAGCAAAGGCGGTAAGAGCCCCAAACGGACTTTTCAAAATATTCCTTTCCTGCATGTGGAGCGACTACAGCATTGACACACTGGGTCCTTGTAATATACATATATAGTATATTAAATACGATTGTTTGTCTTTCCACCCTAATTTAAATTAAATAATCCGTCGGTCTCTGCCAGATTCAGCCGTTGAGAATTCAAATGGCGTCCAATGAGAGCACGCAGTGACGTCATCACGCAGCTTCCTGCAGTGAACTCAAAATGTTTGAGTAAACGATTGCCATGAACTCAACAGTATTGATCTACTGCAAATTAAAAACGCAGGACTCATTCAAAAACTCAAAACGTTTCATTTTTTGAAACAAAAAATCGGCTTTTGAGTTGACTGACCTCAATGACTTTGAGTCAGTAGTACTGTTTGGGTTTACAGTGTTGTCGGGGAATCGAACCCCCGTCTTCCGCATGACAGGCAGAGATACTGGCCACTATACTAACAAGGACAGCGAGCAATTAATGGAGCCCAACGTCAAACAATTGACAATACTAATAGGTTATGAACTGTAATCAAAGGATTTTCTGTTTCCATATCACGTTGCGAAATATAAAATACACTTGACAAATTTCGGTACACAAACATAATATTTTTTGTATTGATAAAGAGAATTCACTGAAATGCACAAAACAACTCTCCCCGTCGGGGAATCAAACCCCGGTCTTCCGCGTGACAGGCGGAGATACTGTCCACTATACTAACGAGGAACACAGGCAAGGTTTCCTATTTAGCACAGCAAATCACAAGAAACGTCATCCGGTGAGTTGTATAACCAAAAAGAGGATTTGCAGTATAGTCGTCTGTTTCTATAAAAAGTTCCCCTAATACGCAAAATACATTTGTTTGAGGAATTTTAGTACATAAAAAAGTTTAATTTGGGATTGAAAGGGCGGAAACCTCAAATTATGAAAGTGAGCATGCAGACAGACAAATGACGTGGTGATCACCTTTGCTTCAGATGCGAGAGGACCCTGTGAAATTCACAAAAACTAGCTCCCCACTACGGAAACGAACCCAAGTTTTCCACGTGAAAGGTGGAGATACAGCCCACTACACAAATGAGGATTGTGAGAACGAAGTGCAGCGCAACGTCAGACAATCGGCTATACTAGTGTATGTCAAACCGGTTCGATCAAACCCTAGTGGTTCCGTGAGTCTGTCTCAGAGATTCAGTGGATCCTCCACCCCAGAGGTCCACCCCTCAGTCTAGTCTGCAGTTAATGGGCGATCATTGAAAGGGTTCGGTGAATGAGCATATCAAACTGGTGGGGTTCGGTGGTTCCAACAATAGAACCACGGCACTAGAGGACCCCGTGAAATTCACAAAACATGCCTCCTTGTCGGGGAATCGAACCCCGGTCTTCCGCGTGACAGGCAGAGATACTGGCCACTATACTAACAAGGACAACAAGCGATTAATGGAGCCCAACGTGAAACAATTGACAATACTGATAGGTTATGAACTGTAATCAAAAGATTTTCTGTTTCCATATCACGTCGCGAAATATAAAATAAACTTGATAAATTTCGGTACTCCAACATAATATTTTTTGTATTGATAAAGAGAATTCACTGAAATGCACAAAACAACTCTCCCCGTCGGGGAATCGAACCCCGGTCTTCCGCATGACAGGCGGAGATACTGTCCACTATACTAACGAGGAACACATCCAAGGTTTCCTATTTAGCACAGCAAACCACAAGAAACGTCATCCGGTGAGTTGTATAACCAAAAAGAGGATTTGCAGTATAGTCGTCTGTTTCTATAAAAAGTTCCCCTAATACGCAAAATGCATTTGTTTGAGGAATTTTAGTACATAAAAAAAGTTTAATTTGGGATTGAAAGCGCTGAAACCTCAAATTATGAAAGTGACCATGCAGACAGACTAATGACGTGGTGATCACCTTTGCTTCAGATGCGAGAGAACCCTGTGAAATTCACAAAAACTAGCTCCCCACTACGGAATCAAACCCCAGTTTTCCACGTGAAAGGTGGAGATACAGCCAACTACACAAATGAGGATTGTGAGCACAAAGTGCAGCGCAACGTCAGACAATCGGCTATACTACTGGATGTTAAACAGGTTCGATCAAACACTAGTGGTTCCGTGAGTCTGTCTCAGTGGATCCTCCACCCCATAGGTCCACCCCTCAGTCTAGTCTGCAGTTAGTGGGCGATCATTGAAAGGGTTCGGTGAATGAGCATATCAAACTGGTGGGGTTCGGTGCCTCCAACAATATTCCGAACCACGGCACTATAGAGGACCCCGTGAAATTCACAAAACATGCCTCCTTGTCGGGGAATCGAACCCCGGTCTTCCGCGTGACAGGCAGAGATACTGGCCACTATACTAACAAGGACACCGAGCAATTAATGGAGCCCAACGTGAAACAATTGACAATACTGATAGGTTATGAACTGTAATCAAAGGATTTTCTGTTTCCATATCACGTCGCGAAATATAAAATAAACTTGATAAATTTCGGTACACAAACATAATTTTTTTTGTATTGATAAAGAGAATTCACTGAAATGCACAAAACAACTCTCCCCGTCGGGGAATCGAACCCCGGTCTTCCGCGTGACAGGCAGAGATACTGTCCACTATACTAACAAGGAACACTTCCAAGGTTTCCTATTTAGCACAGCAAATCACAAGAAACGTCATCCGGTGAGTTGTATAACCAAAAAGAGGATTTGCAGTATAGTCGTCTGTTTCTATAAAAAGTTCCCGTAATACGCAAAATACATTTGTTTGAGGAATTTTAGTACATAAAAAAAGTTTAATTTGGGATTGAAAGCGCTGAAACCTCAAATTATGAAAGTGAGCATGCAGACAGACTAATGACGTGGTGATCACCTTTGCTTCAGATGCGAGAGGACCCTGTGAAATTCACAAAAACTAGCTACCCACTACGGAATCGAACCCCAGTTTTCCCACTACACAAATGAGGATTGTGAGCACAAAGTGCAGCGCAACGTCAGACAATCGGCTATACTAGTGTATGTTAAACTGGTTCGATCAAACCCTCGTGGTTCCGTGAGTCTGTCTCAGAGATTCAGTGGATCCTCCACCCCAGAGGTCCACCCCTCAGTCTAGTCTGCAGTTAGTGGGCGATCATTGAAAGGGTTCGGTGAATGAGCATATCAAACTGGTGGGGTTCGGTGGTTCCAACAATATTCCGAACCACGGCACTAGAGGACGCCATGAAATTCACAAAACATGCCTCCTTGTCGGGGAATCGAACCCCGGTCTTCCGCGTGACAGGCAGAGATACTGGCCACTATACTAACAAGGACACCAATCGATTAATGGAGCCCAACGTGAAACAATTGACAATACTGATAGGTTATGAACTGTAATCAAAGGATTTTCTGTTTCCATATCACGTCGCGAAATATAAAATAAACTTGATAAATTTCGGTACACAAACATAATTTTTTTTGTATTGATAAAGAGAATTCACTGAAATGCACACAAAAAACTCTCCCCGTCGGGGAATCGAACCCCGGTCTTCCACGTGACAGGCGGAGATACTGCCCACTATACTAACGAGGAACACTTCCAAGGTTTCCTATTTAGCACAGCAAATCACAAGAAACGTCATCCGGTGAGTTGTATAACCAAAAAGAGGATTTGCAGTATAGTCGTCTGTTTCTATAAAAAGTTCCCGTAATACGCAAAATACATTTGTTTGAGGAATTTTAGTACATTAAAAAAGTTTAATTTGGGATTGAAAGCGCTGAAACCTCAAATTATGAAAGTGAGCATGCAGACAGACTAATGACGTGGTGATCACCTTTGCTTCAGATGCGAGAGGACCCTGTGAAATTCACAAAAACTAGCTACCCACTACGGAATCGAACCCCAGTTTTCCCACTACACAAATGAGGATTGTGAGCACAAAGTGCAGCGCAACGTCAGACAATCGGCTATACTAGTGTATGTTAAACTGGTTCGATCAAACCCTAGTGGTTCCGTGAGTCTGTCTCAGAGATTCAGTGGATCCTCCACCCCAGAGGTCCACCCCTCAGTCGAGTCTGCAGTTAGTGGGCGATCATTGAAAGGGTTCGGTGAATGAGCATATCAAACTGGTGGGGTTCGGTGCCTCCAACAATATTCCGAACCACGGCACTATAGAGGACCCCGTGAAATTCACAAAACATGCCTCCTTGTCGGGGAATCGAACCCCGGTCTTCCGCGTGACAGGCAGAGATACTGGCCACTATACTAACAAGGACACCGAGCAATTAATGGAGCCCAACGTGAAACAATTGACAATACTGATAGGTTATGAACTGTAATCAAAGGATTTTCTGTTTCCATATCACGTCGCGAAATATAAAATAAACTTGATAAATTTCGGTACACAAACATAATTTTTTTTGTATTGATAAAGAGAATTCACTGAAATGCACAAAACAACTCTCCCCGTCGGGGAATCGAACCCCGGTCTTTCCGCGTGACAGGCGGAGATACTGTCCACTATACTAACAAGGAACACTTCCAAGGTTTCCTATTTAGCACAGCAAATCACAAGAAACATCATCCGGTGAGTTGTATAACCAAAAAGAGGATTTGCAGTATAGTCGTCTGTTTCTATAAAAAGTTCCCGTAATACGCAAAATACATTTGTTTGAGGAATTTTAGTACATAAAAAAAGTTTAATTTGGGATTGAAAGCGCTGAAACCTCAAATTATGAAAGTGAGCATGCAGACAGACTAATGACGTGGTGATCACCTTTGCTTCAGATGCGAGAGGACCCTGTGAAATTCACAAAAACTAGCTCCCCACTACGGAATCGAACCCCAGTTTTCCACATGAAAGGTGGAGATACAGCCCACTACACAAATGAGGATTGTGAGCACAAAGTGCAGCGCAACGTCAGACAATCGGCTATACTAGTGTATGTTAAACTGGTTCGATCAAACCCTAGTGGTTCCGTGAGTCTGTCTCAGAGATTCAGTGGATCCTCCACCCCAGAGGTCCACCCCTCAGTCTAGTCTGCAGTTAGTGGGCGATCATTGAAAGGGTTCGGTGAATGAGCATATCAAACTGGTGGGGTTCGGTGGTTCCAACAATATTCCGAACCACGGCACTAGAGGACGCCATGAAATTCACAAAACATGCCTCCTTGTCAGGGAATCGAACCCCGGTCTTCCGCGTGACAGGCGGAGATACTGTCCACTATACTAACGAGGAACACATCCAAGGTTTCCTATTTAGCACAGCAAACCACAAGAAACGTCATCCGGTGAGTTGGAAAACCAAAAAGAGGATTTGCAGTATAGTCGTCTGTTTCTATAAAAAGTTCCCCTAATACGCAAAATACATTTGTTTGAGGAATTTTAGTACATAAAAAAGTTTAATTTGGGATTGAAAGGGCGGAAACCTCAAATTATGAAAGTGAGCATGCAGACAGACAAATGACGTGGTGATCACCTTTGCTTCAGACGCGAGAGGACCCTGTGAAATTCACAAAAACTAGCTACCCACTACGGAATCGAACCCCAGTTTTCCACGTGAAAGGTGGAGATACAGCCCACTACACAAATGAGGATTGTGAGCACAAAGTGCAGCGCAACGTCAGACAATCGGCTATACTAGTGTATGTTAAACTGGTTCGATCAAACCCTAGTGGTTCCGTGAGTCTGTCTCAGTGGATCCTCCACCCCAGAGGTCCACCCCTCAGTCTAGTCTGCAGTTAGTGGGCGATCATTGAAAGGGTTCGGTGAATGAGCATATCAAACTGGTGGGGTTCGGTGGTTCCAACAATATTCCGAACCACGGCACTAGAGGACCCCGTGAAATTCACAAAACATGCCTCCTTGTCGGGGAATCGAACCCCGGTCTTCCGCGTGACAGGCAGAGATACTGGCCACTATACTAACAAGGACAACAAGCGATTAATGGAGCCCAACGTGAAACAATTGACAATACTGATAGGTTATGAACTGTAATCAAAAGATTTTCTGTTTCCATATCACGTCGCGAAATATAAAATAAACTTGATAAATTTCGGTACTCCAACATAATATTTTTTGTATTGATAAAGAGAATTCACTGAAATGCACAAAACAACTCTCCCCGTCGGGGAATCGAACCCCGGTCTTCCGCGTGACAGGCGGAGATACTGTCCACTATACTAACGAGGAACACATCCAAGGTTTCCTATTTAGCACAGCAAACCACAAGAAACGTCATCCGGTGAGTTGTATAACCAAAAAGAGGATTTGCAGTATAGTCGTCTGTTTCTATAAAAAGTTCCCCTAATACGCAAAATGCATTTGTTTGAGGAATTTTAGTACATAAAAAAAGTTTAATTTGGGATTGAAAGCGCTGAAACCTCAAATTATGAAAGTGACCATGCAGACAGACTAATGACGTGGTGATCACCTTTGCTTCAGATGCGAGAGAACCCTGTGAAATTCACAAAAACTAGCTCCCCACTACGGAATCAAACCCCAGTTTTCCACGTGAAAGGTGGAGATACAGCCAACTACACAAATGAGGATTGTGAGCACAAAGTGCAGCGCAACGTCAGACAATCGGCTATACTACTGGATGTTAAACAGGTTCGATCAAACACTAGTGGTTCCGTGAGTCTGTCTCAGTGGATCCTCCACCCCATAGGTCCACCCCTCAGTCTAGTCTGCAGTTAGTGGGC
Organism: Hippocampus bargibanti; assembly: GCF_051943395.1. NCBI lineage: Eukaryota > Metazoa > Chordata > Actinopteri > Syngnathiformes > Syngnathidae > Hippocampus > Hippocampus bargibanti. Next base: position 13,582,618 of record NC_142737.1, on the reverse strand, counting down.
GATCATTGAAAGGGTTCGGTGAATGAGCATATCAAACTGGTGGGGTTCGGTGCCTCCAACAATATTCCGAACCACGGCACTATAGAGGACCCCGTGAAATTCACAAAACATGCCTCCTTGTCGGGGAATCGAACCCCGGTCTTCCGCGTGACAGGCAGAGATACTGGCCACTATACTAACAAGGACACCGAGCAATTAATGGAGCCCAACGTGAAACAATTGACAATACTGATAGGTTATGAACTGTAATCAAAGGATTTTCTGTTTCCATATCACGTCGCGAAATATAAAATAAACTTGATAAATTTCGGTACACAAACATAATTTTTTTTGTATTGATAAAGAGAATTCACTGAAATGCACAAAACAACTCTCCCCGTCGGGGAATCGAACCCCGGTCTTCCGCGTGACAGGCGGAGATACTGTCCACTATACTAACAAGGAACACTTCCAAGGTTTCCTATTTAGCACAGCAAATCACAAGAAACGTCATCCGGTGAGTTGTATAACCAAAAAGAGGATTTGCAGTATAGTCGTCTGTTTCTATAAAAAGTTCCCGTAATACGCAAAATACATTTGTTTGAGGAATTTTAGTACATAAAAAAAGTTTAATTTGGGATTGAAAGCGCTGAAACCTCAAATTATGAAAGTGAGCATGCAGACAGACTAATGACGTGGTGATCACCTTTGCTTCAGATGCGAGAGGACCCTGTGAAATTCACAAAAACTAGCTCCCCACTACGGAATCGAACCCCAGTTTTCCACATGAAAGGTGGAGATACAGCCCACTACACAAATGAGGATTGTGAGCCCAAAGTGCAGCGCAACGTCAGACAATCGGCTATACTAGTGTATGTTAAACTGGTTCGATCAAACCCTAGTGGTTCCGTGAGTCTGTCTCAGAGATTCAGTGGATCCTCCACCCCAGAGGTCCACCCCTCAGTCTAGTCTGCAGTTAGTGGGCGATCATTGAAAGGGTTCGGTGAATGAGCATATCAAACTGGTGGGGTTCGGTGGTTCCAACAATATTCCGAACCACGGCACTAGAGGACGCCATGAAATTCACAAAACATGCCTCCTTGTCGGGGAATCGAACCCCGGTCTTCCGCGTGACAGGCAGAGATACTGGCCACTATACTAACAAGGACACCGAGCAATTAATGGAGCCCAACGTGAAACAATTGACAATACTGATAGGTTATGAACTGTAATCAAAGGATTTTCTGTTTCCATATCACGTCGCGAAATATAAAATAAACTTGATAAATTTCGGTACACAAACATAACTTTTTTTGTATTGATAAAGAGAATTCACTGAAATGCACAAAACAACGCTCCCCGTCGGGGAATCGAACCCCGGTCTTCCGCGTGACAGGCGGAGATACTGTCCACTATACTAACGAGGAACACTTCCAAGGTTTCCTATTTAGCACAGCAAACCACAAGAAACGTCATCCGGTGAGTTGTATAACCAAAAAGAGGATTTGCAGTGTAGTCGTCTGTTTCTATAAAAAGTTCCCGTAATACGCAAAATACATTTGTTTGAGGAATTTTAGTACATAAAAAAAGTTTAATTTGGGATTGAAAGCGCTGAAACCTCAAATTATGAACGTGACCATGCAGGCAGACTAATGACGTGGTGATCACCTTTGCTTCAGATGCGAGAGGACCCTGTGAAATTCACAAAAACTAGCTACCCACTACAGAATCGATCCCCAGTTTTCCACGTGAAAGGTGGAGATACAGCCCACTACACAAATGAGGATTGTGAGTACAAAGTGCAGCGCAACGTCAGACAATCGGCTATACTAGTGTATGTTAAACAGGTTCGATGAAACCCTAGTGGTTCCGTGAGTCTGTCTCAGAGATTCAGTGGATCCTCCACCCCAGAGGTCCACCCCTCATTCTGGTCTGCAGTTAGTGGGCGATCATTGAAAGGGTTCGGTGAATGAGCATATCAAACTGGTGGGGTTCAGTGCCTCCAACAAGATTAAAAACCATTGGTATATAATAAACTACATGACAGTGATAACTCAGTTTACAAACATAATTGGTTCCCAGAAAGTGTGTGTAAGGCGAAAAGTTCACCTGCCGAACAATAATTTCCCATAAGAAACCATTAAAAATAAGAATAATCCGTTCCCAGTTCCCCATAAAACTACACAAAATATACCTTATTTTATGTATAATAAATGTGCTATTGGATTGTAATTAAATAAATAAACTGTACTGTATAACAAAGTCTTTTTATTTACCTTTGTGATGGTCGTTGATGTAGTTGCCTCTTGATGATATCCGAGTGAAGTTGCTGTGCTTTCTCGGCGATAATACCCTCACTCACACTGTCCCCTGCTCGCTGGTTTTTGTTAATCCAAATGAACAAAAGTTTTTTAACCTCTTCAATTGCCTGAGACCGTTACTTACACAACACAGAAACACCCTGAGCCACACGTAGCAATGGTCGACTTAGCGTACTGGTACTGGGACATTAAGTTACACAAACGCACACCCCGTTCGTATTTCTCGGTGATCTTCTTCTGCGCGACTGTAATTTTGTTTTGTGTGATCTTCATCTTAACACTAGCCTGTGGTGGGGTCTTTTTCAGTTCCATTATAACAAAAGTACTCCACTCGATAAAAAAACATGTCTGCACTCAAAGAAACGTGATGACGCAAACTCGTCTGCCAGCCAATTTAATGTTCGTGAGGTGAAAAGTTTGTGAGCTAAAGCGTTTGTAAGCTGAGGTATCACTCTACTTTGTTTTTCATTTGGCAGCCTGTCTTTTGGTTGCACTAATTTTTAGTCTTAAATATATTGCATCATAAATATATTGCACATTATAATCCCATAGAGAAGAAGCTATTTGAAAATCTGCTAGTTTTGGTGTGCGTGGTTCTCTTGCACTTGGCTGAAGGAAGTAGCTGGGAAAGGTGGTGAGCAGGATATGGAGGGGTCCAGTCGAATTTTCCATGCTCATGTCTTGGTTCTTGAGAACCGTTACCACAGTAAAAGTATTTCCAGCCAGACACTCACGACACTGTAGTGAATTGTGAACAAGCTTGCAGAATTTCCTTCACAAACAGCTCATCCCTTTTATTCATTCCAGGAGTCTCTTGCTCTCCAGCTTTGGAGTCATTTGTTTTTGGAGTGGGGGAAGCACACAATTAGCCCCTGCTTTGGATGAGGGACAACAAGCCATACGAGCCTCATTTGGTTTGCAAATGATTCACCCACATTTATTCGTGATTTAGCGAGCTTAAAAAGAATTGCTGGTGGAGGCAGGGGGTGGGTGGAGGGTGGGGGCGCTTTTGTTTTTACAGAGGAGGAGGAGAAGAAGTGTCTGATTTAACACTGACCCGCTCATCGGGACTGGAGTGGACATAAGAGGCTCTAACAGATAATGACTGAACGAGCTGCTTAGCAGAGTGATCCCAGTGTTTGAGTGGGGACCTCTATGCAAACGTGTGTGCGTGTGTGTGCGTGTGCGTGTGTGTGTGCGTGTGTGTCAACAGACGGTGATTTGCATGGAGGGTGAGGCTGAGCCTCCTTTTGTTTTGTTGTAACTCTTGAGTTCTTTTTTTAATAGATGCCATTTGAATAGCTTAAGCTCCGCCCACACCTGAAACTCTATGCATGTATGTATGCCGAGTGGGCAGGCTAGGAACTGAACTTTAAAAAAAAAATGTCCACATAACGTGAAGCCTGAGTGGCTTTGGAAGTTATTGTGTAAAACTAATCATCATATGCAGCAGTGCAATAGAGAAAGGACAAAAAGGCCAATATTTCAAGGAAGTCTAAAAGCTGTTGACGAAAAAGATGGAAATTAACTGAGTTTCATATTTTTCTGATTTTATCTCTGAAGGCATAACATATTGACAATAAATGAAACTTTTACAGGGAACGCAAAAGTAGCTTGTGATACTCCACCACAAAGTGGAAAATTGACTTGTTTCACAGACCAATTCTGTCAGTATCGCCCCCTCCACCTCTGAAAAAAATAAATACCAAAAAATGTTGTAAAAGCGGCTTCTGGTAGGATTTCTGTAGCTAGGAAAAATGACAAGTCACATTTATCCTCCGGTTCTGTTGCAATGTTTTATAGTAATACTGAAATGGCGCCTGGACTTCACAGAGCGATTCCGATTGGTTGCTAGGGTGGGTCATCGGCTGGTTAGCACATCGGAGGTGCAGGACAGATGGATGGATGGATGGATGGATGGATGGATGGATGGATGGATAGTAGGAGAGATAGAGAGACATATAGAGAGACAGATAGAGAGACAGAGAGACAGACAGATAGATAGATAGATAGATAGATAGATAGATAGATAGATAGATAGATAGATAGATAGATAGATAGATAGATAGATAGATAGATAGATAGATAGATAGATAGATAGATAGATAGATAGATAGATAGATAGATAGATAGATAGATAGATGTGACTGTAAAGTGTCCTTGAGAGTTTTGAATGGCGCTTATAAATGAAATGTATTAATATTACTGCACTATCATGTGAGTTACAACATCACACACTGCACTCAATATATTAGCGATAAGATGGATGTGTCATATGGCCATGTCTGATTTCACCGCGCAGTGTTACGGAGGAGATCAGCGTCACGCGTTCCAGTTTCACGCAAAATCTCCTGACACGCACCAATTACGCTTTGCATTACACGCGCCTGTCACGTCACATGGTTTTCAGTAAAAATATCAGGAAATTATGTGAATACTGGGAGACAGCTAATGCGTTTGCACCAATTTGTGGTGGTCAAGCTTCTTAAAGTGCTTCTGAACCATTTTTTTCACCGCTTTTCATGAGATATTATGATGGAAGAGTGGAACAATGGCCCATTGCAGGGCAAATAAATGTTGGATTTTACAGTGTCAAAGGGGTTTCTCATACAACCTCCTGATTGTGAAATATTGTGTGATCGACTTAACACTGTGTTGCGTCCGTGACATTTACAAAGAAGTGTGTGGGAGGCGGATTATTTAGAAAATGTGACCTTGTTAGAGCAACCTCATAACCCCATTTCAAAATTGATAATGTTTAGTACCCAGAACAGTGAATTGGAAAAATTTGTATCTGAAAGGAGCTGCCAAAACCACCTCTGAACCACTTTTGGATTTTCCATTGGAGTATATTTTTATTTCAGTTTTGATAATATTTAATACCCAGAACAGTGAATTGGCTGTATCGAAAAGGAGCTTCCGAAACCACATCTGAAGCACTTTTGGATTTTCCATTGGAATCCATTTTGTTTTCAGTTTTGATTTGTTTTGCCTGTTAATTTGTTTTACTGGTTTTCAAGGCAAACTTTTAGTTTTAATTTGACATTTTATTCTATTTATGGATTTTAGAATTAGTTTTAGATTTGTTTTGTTTTTGTTTTTTTATACAGAATGATATATGGTGTAAAACAAGTTGGGAAAACACCTTTTTACAAACTACAGTAAAGTCTCGTTATATCGATATCGGTTATATTGATAGTCCCGCTTATTACGATACTATTTCTATGCACGCACGGAGAAAATTACATGCGCGCAGGGTCGGATATATCGATAGTCCCGGTTATATCGATATTTTTCGGAATCCCGAGATTAGCGATATAACGAGACTTTACTGTATGTGAAGAAAAAAAGGGCACCTCACACTAACCCCGGGTGGGAAAATGGCTGATCCAATGACAATTATTTATATCCATTCCTTACATTTCAATACAACAGCAGAATAAGTATGAACACAGAAAAGTGGCTGCTTTTACAGGAACCTTGTGTTGCTACCTTTAAATGTGGTCAATTTCCTCCGCTAATGTATGTCGAGTCAATTTTCATTGAATAGCAATGGGAAAACAGATGGACAATAATGTCAAGTTATATATACTAGGTCAAAATGGGGCATGTGATATTAGAATGAAAGCTGCGAAATTGTCAAATTAACACCATCTCGTCAATCTGTGTTGGTGCAGTTCAGGCAGAACAGTGAGTGCAGGGGGAGAGGGGTGTAAAATGGTTGGTTTGACACACAGTCTTTGACGGGGCATGTGAATCTACCGCCAATGGTCGAAAATATGTGCCTCGCCTTTGTCCTCCAGTCTACCACGGTGCTATTAAAGGACAACCGACGTCTCCGGACAACTTGTGTCCATAATTTGTAAAATGGCTTCCAATGACTTCTATATTGTATGTATTTTAATAAGATTCCACCACATATAGCTATATTTTACTCGGGCTAAATATTCAGGAAGTCTTTTTTGAGTTGGTGACGAGTCCGTACGTGACATCACTACAGGAACACCCCTGACTGAAAAAAAAGACACATTGTAGCAGTCCTTCCATCACGTCAATGTATTTTGCTGTACTTGTTTGGTCTGAAAACCTTGTGTTGCACCCAAAAGCCACCAGAAGAGGGCGTACAAGCTCCATATAAGGAATTTATCAGCCTGTGGAAACGGAGGTGGCCACAGGAGGTCGCCATTTTATGCCACTTTTCTGGGACGCAACATTGCAGTCCAGATGCCTCAAAATGACACGGAATAAATTCTTTAATCGATTGCAAACATGTATGCTTTCCTCTTCAGAACTATTTGAATCATATTCATAACTGGATGTGTAACAAGAAAGCATATTCTCCGAATCTGAAGCCATTGTTTGGATTCTCCAGCAATGCAAGACATCTTGGCGTGACGTCACGAACTGGGGGCGGGACTTTCTGAAATTTTTGATTTTGGACACTTTAAGTCATTTTTATTGGTGTTTTGCATTTTGTGTTTTGGGTATTTTAGATGCTATAAAATGTTTTTCTGATGTCAGTTAAGAAACAAAAAAGTGACGTCGGTTGTCCTTTACTGGAGAACAGCAGTAAGAACAACTTGATGGGGAAAAAGATTTGAAAGTGGGAAATTGCAGCAGCAACTCTGTCCCGCCATCCCATATTGGTGTGCTATCTTGACAAAATGGTGGTGCTTGAAAGTCAAAAAAAAAAATCACTCCAAAAGTCACATTTTTTTCAGGCAGAGTAAAAGAACATTCTTATGCTTTCAAATGTGAAAGATTGCAGGGTTGATTTTGTCCATTCTATGTTCACACCTTTCATTCAGCTGACAAATGACAAGATGGAGGGGGGGGGGGGGCTTTTACAGGTAGTGTAAACGGGTTTTTGATACAACCTCCAAAAGTGAAATTTCTGGCGATGTCACGTTGGAGCAACTATAGCCATGCAACAAAGTGCATGTGTTATTTTTGCTAACCCCATGGAAGATTTCTACCGATCTTATCTTATCCAACAATTTGGAATGTGTAACCTTAAATAAATTAAAATGCTTTATGTTGCTCATCCAAAGCTATGCCCAATCTAATTCTGATTTCATCACCCCAGAAAAAGTGTGTTAAAAAATTTCAAGGAATGTGACGGTGGGTGACATTTTTATATACAGTACTTGATTTCCACGTGAGCGTAGAGAAATCAAAGAGATTAACATTGGTTGAGAAAGAGATTCCAAATAACTACTGCCAAACGACTGACATTTGAAGCACATTTTAAGTAATGTGAGCCCGACAAGTTTCCAGGAAAGAAAAAAAAAAACAAAAACATGTGGGTTATACATGAAAACAGTATGTCTTACACACACGCACACACACACTTTTTTTTAATATCATTAAAAAATGCTTTAATGTGAATATTTTTTACATTAATTATAATAGTTTAAATCTGAACTTCACACAAGGGTATTTCATGTATTTATTTGACAATAACGATGTTTTTTTCAATATGTTTTCCATTAAAATTCTTTGAAAAGGAGATTTTAACTCATTCACTGCCATCCCCGAATGTATTCAGAAATTGAAAATATCACGTGGATCACCGAATTTGTTCGGGTTTTGTTTTTCAATGTGTGTGTGTGTGATAAAGCGCTTGTTTTTCCCTTCCACAAGGGGACATCATTTCCCTTTTTTTCCAATGTTAGCACTCCATTTGAAGCTCAGATAACTCCAGGCCCCGATGACGTAATATAAAATATATAATCAATAAATAATATTTTTTTCTGATGAAAGAAAAGAGTCTAATGTTTCTTATATTGAATTGAAAATTTATGTAGTCCTAAAACTCAGTATTCAGTGTGTGCTGCAATTTGAGTGAAAATGACAAAAACCCTGGCACTGGAGTGGACACATTTTTGCACGTCTGGCAGTGAATGAAAAAAACACAGTGAAATATTTTTTTCTTGATTTTATTTTAATTGCATCACTGAATAATTAATTATACCACAAAGAATAGCAGTCTTAGTTCCGTATCAGATCCCGTAGCTATGCAAAAGCGGTTTTCTGATGTGGGTCGGAGGCTTGGCGTGGTTCTCATTCAAACCCAGCGTGCTGAGAGTTCTTGTATAATTTATGAGACTGCATTAAACAGCCTCGCACCGGGCAACCTATCATGTAAACAGATCAGGGTTTTTACAGGCTGCTCGCCGGCTGTTTAAACAGCCGAGAGGAAGAAGGTAGAAGGAGGGAAATTAAAAAGCTTAATGGAAAACATGTGTGTGTGTGTGTGTGTGTGTGTGTGTGTGTGTGTGTGTGTGTGTGTGTGTGTGTGTGTGTGTGTGTGTGTGTGTGTGTGTGTGTGTGTGTGTGTGTGTGTGTGTGTGTGTGTGTGTGTGTGTGCGTGTGTGTGTGTGCGTGTGTGTGTGTGTGTGTGTGTGTTTAAGTGAGTGAGTGTGTGAGTGTGTAAGTGTGTGTTTGTTGGTTTTGTAAGAAGTCGACATGGAAGTGACACAGTGTGGAACTCAAGTACACACATAAAAAAGGGGCCTAACGCATCTTATCACTCAGACAGACAGACACACACACACACACATACACACACACGTGCACACACGCACACACACACGCACACACACACACACACACACACACACACACACACACACACACACACACACACACACACGCACACACACACACACACATAAACCACAAAACCTGACTTTGATCGGGTCCAGCTGTGAGCATATCAAAGGCAACATGTGAAGCAGAACCACTGCACACACCATCAAGTCCAGATGGAGCCTGCTGGTTGCTTTTCTTTCTTGATATATTTCTTCTATGACATATTGCCGCCCCCCCGCACCCCAGTCCCATCCGATTATCACTTTTATTTGGAATCAGCTCACGTGGGCTCTGCGTGTTGGCCCAATTAGTGTGTAAACCACGCTGGCTGCACTCAACATATCAATCAGAAGGCAGACACATTACGACAGTAGAGGGGAAATGATGATCTTCTACATTGAGAGATATTTTATTCAAGAGGAGGTAGGGTGGCTGGCTGGTTAGCATGTTGGCCAGAGGCCAGGGGTTCGATACGAGCCCTGCTTTCCTGTCTTTGAATGTTCTCCCCTGTGCCTACATATGTTTTGTCTGTGGGTTTCCTCCCACGTTCCAAAAACCATGCATTTGTTGTTGGTTCATTTAACCCTCTAAATTCTCTGAAGGTGTGATTGGTGTTCGTCGATTACGGGGAAACCAATTCAGGACCAATTCAGGACCTAAACACCCGACTGCTCAACGATGGCAAAAGATTAACACAAAGAAACATTTTTTAGCAGAATTATTTGCTATCTGCTGATGTCTCCTTGTTGTGAACGCCTTGAGGGCATATCCCATTTTTGTCCTCTGAATCAACAGCTCATATCTCGACACACTTGGAAGTTGATAAGATACCATTGTTCACCCCAAGGGTGGCATTTGCAGGGTCAACTTTGTCTGGCGGTCCGTGCTTTGACATCAGCATTCACACACATCCAAGTTACTATTGGTGAGATTTATTTACAGCAGATGTACACCGAACATAAATAAATAAATAAATAAATAAATAAATAAATAAATAAATAAATAAATACATACATACATACATACATACATACATACATACATACATACATACATACATACAAATAAATAAATAAGTAAACAAAAACAAACAAACAAAAAATAAATACATAGAGAAATAAATAAACAAATAAATATGCATAAACAAATAAGTACACAAATAAACAAGTAAAGAAATAATACTGTAAAACAAATACAAAGTAAACAAATAAATAAATAAATACATAAACACATAGATACATAAATAAGTAAACAAACAAATACATACATAAATAAACAAATAAACAAACACATAAATAAATGTATAAAAACAAATACACAGGTAAACAGACAAATACCCAGGTAAATAAATAAATAAATAAATTGAAACAACATTGTGTGGTGGCATTGAGACTGTGGTGGGGGGGCATTGTCTGTGTCATACCACAAGGACGACAAAACTAATGAATCAATTTAATTGCACGCAAACCCATCCTGATGAAGGCATTATGTCAACAGATGGAAATCAAATGCCGTGTGGACAAACAACATTGTTTTGCCCTGAGACATAATATGCAAAGCTAAAACAACACACACTTGCGGGTTGTTTAGTCAATGGTTGGCCCAAAAAATCAAACTATTCTAATCATTTCCTTGAAAATACAGGTCTTTGGATATTGTGAGTTATCTTCATCATTCACACCTTTCTGATGTGATTGACTGTGCATGTGATAAAAGCCAACGAAAAACAAAACAAAACAAAATAAAAACAACATTTTTTTTCCATTTTAGCGCTTTGTTACAGCTTCAGCTGTTGTTAAAGCGCTATATAAATCAGTACGTATGTATTGGATTGTATTTTGGACATCTGCCCCCATTGCAAACTCAGATAACTCCAGACCCATATTATATAGGAATTAGCTCTTTTTTATTGTAGGCTTATGTAGTCCTAAAACTCAATATTCTGTGGGTCCTGCAATTTCAGTGAAAATGACACTGGAATGGACACATTTTTGCACATTGTCTGGCAGTGAATGAGTTAAAAGAAACATCAGTATTTGTTCTTCTAAAATAATGATTTTCTTTCAAACTAAAAGAAAGTGGGCAATTTCTCATCACACACAAAATTATCGCCGCAACAGTGTGCCGCAGAACATCGGTGATAGCAATCATTGAGGTAAAATCTCACATCTAACAACTCTCTTAACCATAACTACAAAATCCCAAATGTGGGTGAATCAAACTTGATAACATCTGCCTTGATTCTCTCTACGTCTATCCATTCCCTCCATCACTATTCCCTTTGAAGCAGCTTCTCTTGTCCTCACATTCAGTCGGGATGAAACAGAAAGTAAAATGGCAGCGGCTCTAAAGTGCACTCGACGCTTCTTTTATGTTTGGAAAGTCGGTAGAAAAGTCACCTCTGATTCGTAGCTTCTGCATTTTACAGTACGAGGCCGCCTCTTGAAACGCATTCTCTTTGTTCTTGGTGCTTTGTATTATCTCGCTTGTTGTCCAGTTGATGCACAACTGCATGTTTTTTGTAGTCATCAGAAGTGTGTGTGTGTGTGTGTGTGTGTGTGTGTGTGTGTGTGTGTGTGTGTGTGTGTGTGTGTGTGTGTGTGTGTGTGTGTGTGTGTGTGTGTGTGTGTGTGTGTGTGTGTGTGTGTGTGTGTGTGTGTGTGTGAGAAAGAGAGAAAAAGGGGAACAAAGAGATCTTTTTAGAGTAGGGATGGGTAAAGTATAACCTGTTCTTCAATCGGGCTCACTGTGCATGTACATTATCAGGAGTCCCACAATACTTAGCATCTGTGTAGGCTCTCAGTCATACAGGAGTGATCCATCGAGGAAAAGGTTTCTTCAGTCGTCATCTGTACTTCTTTGAAGGTGTCGGACGCTTTGCTCCTCATCCAAAGAGCTTCGTCAACTAATTAAAGTTGTGCTGGTAGCACTGGCCGTACATATATCCCTAATGGACAGAGGTGGCAGTGCCAGACCTCTGCTCTGATAGGTCCCTGCCCTAAGGTGCTCGAAGAATGAATCTGATTACTTCTTTTGGTCTGTCTGATTATCTCTAATGTTCCATGCCGGGGCCTGATTGCCTCATTCGCTCTGGTATCACCTCATTACCATTAATATCACCTTGTAGTCTTCACAGATTTTTTTTTATTACTATTTTTTTGTGTGAAATCAGAATCATCTTTATTGGTGAAGTATGTCGGACATAGAAGGAATTTGTCTCTGGTACGATAGGCGACCTTCATGTCATCAATAATAAGCAATTGCGATAAACAAGGACATGACTAAGAAGTATGGAAATACATTTTGTAATGTAAGTCTAAAGTTGTCACGAGTACCATCTAAATGACAGCTGTGAGAAATGTGCAACGAATTGACTGTGCAAATATTTTCAACACGTTTCAGTGTCTTATTTAGCAGTCGCACTCTCATCCGACACTCAAAGAAACATTTGCGTGTGACTGTTAAACAATTTGATGACTTTTTTTGTATCAAGGAAAGCTCTTGCCGTTTTCTGATCTGCTTATCATCATAAACCTCGCATGGGCATGCTGGAGCCTATTCCAGCTGTCTTCGGATAGTAGTTGGGGGACACCCTGTTCGGGTGCCAGCCAATCACAAGGCACAAAGGGAAGAACAACCATTCTCGCTCATATCCACAACTAGGGACAACAATTTAGAGTTCCATTAGCCTTCCATGCATGTTTTTGGGATGTTGGAGGAAACCGGAGTACCCAGAGAAAACCCACATGCAAACTCTACACAGGGAAGTCAGAGCCAGAATCAAACCTTGCATCTCTGCACTGTGAGGCCAATACACTAACAGGTGACCACAAGGCCACCAGCTACATTATTAACTCATTCGCTGCCATTCCTTGATTTATTCGGGAATTGAAAAAATGTGACGTGGAGCGCCATTCCCGAATTTGTTCGGGTTTAGTTTTTTTCTTGCGGGGGTGTCGATAAAGCACTGGTCAGACCTCTGGCAATGTTTTTTCCCTTCAACGACGGGTCACGGTTTCCCTTTTTTCCATGTTAGCACTTTTTTTCCAGCTTCAGCTGTTGTTAAAGCGCTATACAAACCAATCTTTATGTATTGCATTGTGTTTTGGACAGCTGCCCTCATTTCAAGCTCATATATCTCCAGATCCATATTATTTAGGAATACCTTCTTTTTTTGAATAAAGAAGAGAGTCCAAATTTTCTAACGCTATATTGAAATTGTATGTTGTCCTAAAACTCAATATTCTGTGGGTCCTGCAATTTCAGTGAAAATGACAAAAACCCTGGCACTAGAATGGATATTTTTGCACATATTTCTGGCAGTGAATGATTTAAACAGTCACATCAGTGTTTGTTCTTCTAAAATAATGACTTTCTTTCTAAACTAAATGAAAGTGAGCAATTTCTCATAGCACATCAACTATCGCAACAACAGAATGTCACAGCATTTCATCCATCCATCCATTTTCCATACCGCTTATTCCTCAGTGCTGGAGCCTATCTCGGTTGTCTTTGGGCACGAGGCGGGGGACACCCTGAATTGGTTGCCAGCCAATCGCAGGGCACACAGAGACGTACAACAGTCACTCTCACACTCACACCTACGGACAATTTGGAGTGGTCAATCTGCCTGCCATGCATGTTTTTGGAGTGTGGGAGGAAACCGGAGGACCCGGAGAAAACCCACGCGGGCCCGGGGAGAACATGCAAGCTCCATACAGGGAGGCCGGACCGGGACGCGAAATGGCGACCTCTGCACTGTGAAGCCAGTGTGCTAACCACTGGACTACTGGGCCCACAGCATTTCAATTTCATATAAATCCAGACCCATATAATTGAAGAATCAACTTTGTTTCTGATGAAAGAAAAGAGTCTTGGGTTTCTAACGCTGCATTGAATGTTTGTGTTTTCCTAAAAATCAATATTCTGGAGGTCCTGCAATTTAAGTGAAAATGACAAAAACCCTGGCATATCGTCTCTCCGTGAATGAGTTTATACTATAGTAGTTGTTGTGTGAGTGCATGTGTGTGTGTACATTCTGCTCAGATGTGGTGCTAATCCAAGAGACAGCCTTAGACAGTGAGACTCTTGTGACCCCCTTGAAGTAATCACTAATGCTGTTAAATCACAACTGAGCTCCCACACGTACTCAAGATAAAGATAGACACACGCACGCACATGCACACACACGCACGCACATGCACACACACACACACACACACACACACACAAACACACGCATACACACACATACACACATAACCATCATTAAGTAGTATATGTAATGGATTGACTATCCTGCATGTGTGCACATATAGCTTTTAGTTGTGTAGTGATTCAGTTGTAAGGAAGTGAGTCTAATGCTGCTTTCACAGCTACCGGGATGTATGTGAAGCGATTAAGAGTGTTTAAATATAAATAAAAAGTATTGCCGCATTAGCACAAGAAATATGAAATGCGTTGTCACGGCACTCCTTAAATAATCTGAGGGAATGTTTGTAGTGTACGCGCTGCCAGTTTGCGTAGTCTCGGAGCTCAAATTGAATCCAAAAATGGATGAACACAAGTTTGTGAAACGACGACACACTAATTTCTGATGAATTGCTAATTGTCATTCGGACATCATCTCTATGTGGTGTAAGATCATTTCTAAAATTGATCAGAAAACTGGTTTAAATGTGTGGCAAAAGCCACAGGGTATTTTGATCACTCCACCGAGAATGAGAGTAGCTCTTTTTTTCATTTTTAACTCATTCACTGCCAGATGATGTGCAAATATGTGTCTACTCCAGTGCCAGGGTTTTTGTCATCGTCACTCAAATTGCAGGACCCACGGAATATTGAGTTTAGGACTATGGAAACATTTAATGCAATGTAAGAAACATGAGACACTGTTCTTTCATCAGAAAAATAAAGTTAATTCCGAATTGATATGGGTTTGGAGTTATCTGAGTTTGAACTGGGGGCAGCTGTAAAAAAGGTAAATGCTTCCCTCTTGTGAGAGGGAAAAACATTGCCAGAGGTCTGACTAAAGCTTGCAACGCACCCCTCCAATTCAGGAATGGCGCTCCACATTATGCTTTTCAGTTCCTGAATAAATTCGGGAATGGCAATGAATGAGTTCAGGCAGTGTTTGAAATAACGTCTGCCCGGAGGCCCAGGGCGTACCACTTGTACGTCGGGCGTACAACTTTCAAAACGTCCCGGCCCGGGTGGCCGACAACTACTTCAAGAAAAAAAAACGTTTTTTTTCAAATCAAACGTTTCTTTTATTCAATAAAGCAAAAGTTACCAGCAAACCGCTACAAGCCACGTGGGCTCCTCTTTCTAAGCGCCTTTCAAAACTTTCAAGTACACTTGACAGTCACGGTATAGTCCGAAGCACGAAACAGGCTTCTGATTGGCCGAGTATGCAAATTTCCAAACGAACGTTCGTTTGGCAATTTGCATACCCGGCACGGCAGCCAATCAGAAGCATGTTTTGGGAAAGAGCAGTCCACGTGACTTTGAGCAGACAACGCAACGCAAACATCGCATTGTGCACAATGACGACAAACGACAACTGGAGCAAAATCTTCAGCAAGGGATATTTACCATAAATTAAGCAAGGGAGCATTTGTGGTCGGTACTTCCTTAATTTAAAAAATCCTTTATACTTCGCAACAATGTTTTTTTTTGCGATTAGTCATCTTATTGTGTTTCAAGTTGTGAAAAATGGGGCAGGCAACTTTTGGCCGGGCAGGCAACTTTTCAGAGTTGTCTGCCCGGGTGTCCGCTAACTTTTTGTCATGAGTTTCAGACACTGCAGATGTCTTTTGTTTTCTATTTCTATATTTACAGTGATGCGTTATTTTGTTAAGTATATTTGTTATTTAATTTGTAACGGGTTCTTTGATTACAGACAGTGGCATTATTGGTTGTTTAATTACCTGACATGTTAATTGACATGTTACCTGTAATATTTGTTATTGTGAAAGGCACACCAGATGTTGTTTAGTGAGACACTTAATCATTGACGTTCTACGAAGGAGTAGCAATTGAGAAGTAGCTATTTCTTCGTGTCCTTAGCCAAACACAGTTTGTACGCTTATATTATGTACATCCATGCAATATTATGTATTAATGGGGTTTGTTAATTGTGAATTCATTTTTTAAAAAGCATTGCAATTTTTTTAACGTTAGCAAATTCCATAGTTAATAACCCACGAACGTGAGTAACACTAACGTCGTCACACGGTCGTCATGTACCAGACAAATAGGACACATTGTTTTGCCACTTTCTATTTCCCCATAGCTTCTATTGTGTGCATTACAGTTTTACACCTTTTTGACTCGCCTCTAAATCGAATACATTGTAAGAAATGTGTGCAAAAAACATGAGCTTTAGAGACTGATAAAAAATTCAGGGCCAAAGTCACAAAGAATGATCTGGGGCAGCTGTGACACCCCTGATTGCACTTCGTTTACACTCACGGTTTGCTCCGTCTTAACATCCTATTCACAAAGAATATTGTGCTAATGACATTCCCGTGCATATACGGCCACAAAATTAGACAGCTGAGGGCAGTTTGCCTCTACTTTCTCCCTGGTTGCAATAAGCTACACGTGAAAGTATAAATGCTGGTTTTGCACCTCGGACACCATGGCAGAACAACTGCAGTTCAGAAGGAAAAAAAAAAACAAAATCATCAGAGCACTACCTTGTCTCCTGACCGAGCAGTACTGTCAGAAAATTGTTACAAATCAAAAAAACGCCGTTTAAAAAAATCTGATCTGTTGTCTCCATTTTTACCTATTAGTGCCACATAAAACGAATTTGGCGCTCAGAAAGTAAAATGTGCTTTTGCTTTGGCTGATATTAGAAGTAAATGCGATTTATCATTGATTTTGACCACTGTTGCATGGAACCTTATAAAGCATTTTTTCCGCTCCTTTGTTATTTATTTATTTATTTATTTATTTATTTGGACGTGATTGAAGGACCGCTACAATGCATCTTTTTTTACGGTGAAGGTCGGTCCTTTAGTGACGTCACGTACAGACTCGTCACCAACTCAAAAACAAGACTTCCTGAATATTCAGCGCGAGTCTTAAAACGTAAAATGTAGCTATATACAGTGGAATCTTTGTAAAATACGCTCAGTAGAAGTCATTTGAAGCCATTTTACAAATTATTGAATCACTTTTAAGCAAATTCCCCTGCTAAAGGTGATCAAACAAGAGACATCAGCTAAACATTACATGCATAATACCGGAAGTGGTGAGGAAAAATTATAAACGCCCCAAAGTGATTTTCTTTGCCCTGTTTAATGCAATATTACAAATAAAGTCAGCTTTCATGCCCACCCTGTAGTTCGCTCTCTCAGACACTACAAAGAGTGTCCCTCACAGGTAGAAAAAAAACTGCAACATGGCTGAGAAAGTTGAAGACTTATGCAACACAAGTGAATAAACTATAGACGGCTGAACAAATAGCCCTTGTGTTGACCTTGGGGGATGATGCGGGGGCTTTGAGGGGGGCTTTGAGGCGAGTGTCTGTGACAGAATTGATTCACAATTTTCCTTTGGCCCAAAAATCTCTTTGCTCTCCTTCTTCAAACTGTGAAAATGTAAATCATGTGCAAAAAAGAGCTGCAAATCAGCATTTAAACACATGATAGCATGTCTGATGAGTTTTACTGTAAAAGAGAGTACCCGGTAAAAAAAAAAAAAAGCCTGAAGAACCAAATCTCACAGCCCCAAATAAGCTTGAAACCACCAAAATTAAGGATCTTCGCAAAAAATAAAAATAAAATTAGACTGGTTCTCCTTTTTCTTAGAAGCTACAACAGAGGAGCCCGCGATGAGAAGAAAGGAGCGTCAGCGCAGAGCGCCAATGCGTATGTGGAACCGTCGCGGCTTGGAATTGAAGCAGATTTACGTGAGAAAGGAGATGTGAGACAGTCTGTTTTGGTCAATGGATGCTACAGCTTTGTGTTTGCTTTCAACATTGAGCTTGTAGCAGATGTACACATTTCACCATGACATCCCTGATCTACTGGTGAAAAGGACGCTCTTAGTCTCTCCTCTTTCATCTAGAACTGTTTGATACAACAAAGAGGGTGCAGAAAGTGCTTAAGATTGAATGACTGTGTCTCTTGTGTTGTGTCACATTATTTGTCTTCTGCCCTCACCATATGTTGGACATAAGCGCATGGTGTGTAGGCAGTGAGTTCAACAAACTTCCTATAAAAAAACAAAAAGATGAGAATCCACCGTTTAGTATTTTTATTGAAGTCTTTCTTGTAAAACTGCATACAAAGAGAAAAAAAACAATACGAATGTTGTACAGCATCCAATTATACATATGAAATTACATGAATGTAACAGGCCTATACTCTAGCTCATTCAACAATTCTATAGTAAGCATTTGAAATGCTTAAAGGACAACCAACGCCACCAGACAAGTTGTGTCTATAATTTTTAAAATCGCTTCAAATTATTTCTACTGAGCTTATTTTACAAAGATTCCAGCGCATCTAGCTATATTTTACGTTTTAAGACTTGCGCTGAATATTCCGGAAGTCTTGTTTTTGAGTTAGTGATGATTCCGGACGTCACGTCACGGAAGGAACGCCCCTGACCGAGAAAGCTACACACAATGCATTTTGGGTACTTTGTTTGGTCTGAAAACTTCGTGTTGATCCGTGTTGATGGCGAAATTAGAAGGAAAACACATAAAAACCGCGATTGTGAATCGTTGTGTGTTGAACCGAGACAACTATTTGATATTCGCTGACAAAAATTCCCAGGAGACAAATCAGCCCATTTCCACGGAGCTTTGTCGCCATCTTCTGCATTTTTGGGTGCTACATTTCTGTCCACATGCCTCAAAATGACACGGAATAAATTATTTAATCGATTGCAAACATGTATGCTTTCCTCTTCAGAACTGTTTGAATCATATGCATAACTGGATGAGTACCAAGAAAGTATTTCAATTTGAAGTAGTTTTTAGACACTTTAAGTCATTTTTATTGGTGTTTTGCATTTGACTAAAAATATCATCCTGCGTGTTTTGGGTATTTTAGATGCTATAAAACGTTTTTCTGATGTCAGTTAGGAAACCAAAAAAGTGGTGTCAGTTGTCCTTTAACTGATGAAATATTGATGTAAGCTTATGAATAACTTGCACAACAAACAGTAAAATGTATAATGGTGTAAATGTACTTACATATTGTGCCTGAACAAGTCAAACGAAAGAGCATGGACGTGGATGTGATCACACTTCTCCACTGTTATATTTCAAAATGGCTACTCCACAACTTTTTGAGTTATTATAACTATTTCCACCACTAGGGGCACTGTGCTGCATTGTAATGCAATAACTAGGGGCAGAATATATACAGTAAAGTCTCGTTATATCGATATTCAAGGGAGTCCGAAAAAATATCGATAAAAACCGGGACTATCGATATATCCGACCCTGTTTGCATGTAATTTTCTCCGTGCGTGCATAGAAATAGTATCGATATAACCGGGACTATCGATATATCCGATATCGATATAACGAGACTTTACTGTATATATATTTTTTACTTCAAGATGGTGCCACCAGAGTGGCTGCCATTGCAGCACATCCTGTATTTGATTTTTCTACTTCTTCCTTTCCTTTCCTCTTACTTTTATCATTTTCCTGCTGTGAAATTTAAATTTCTTCACTGCGAAACTAATAAAGGCTAATCCAATCCAGTAGTCTCTGAAGAGCTCAGGGAAGATGCTTCCTGAAAGTCATTGAACCAATCAAAATGCCAGGACAAGGACTAAATAGGCAATACATCTACAGTAGTTGAGAAGTCAACGTTGCCAGGAAAGTTCAAGTTCTGACATGCCATCTTCCCACTGATTCTGTGTCCACTACTTTGCCCACAACCAAGGTTCAAGAAGGTCACCACATCCATCAGGCAGGTGGTTGGGTCTCCCCACAAGTTTGTGCATCAGTACACCGTGAATGACGAGTTCTTTGTTAGCCGTGCTAGAGAGGTGCTGCAGTACAGAGAGTGTACTAAGACCAAGTGGTTGTCCAGCCAAAAGGAATAAGACGAAAGTGAGTCATGTATGACGAGCAAGTAGAGGATTACCGCAAGCAGGGGTGGAAGACTTTGGTGACTGCCCTTTTGAAGTAGGCTGGAGCGGCTTTGCTAGTCGGACCCTCCGCGGAGCCGACTGTCTCTTACGTATTACA
>NC_142737.1:13557500-13560000 GCF_051943395.1 Hippocampus bargibanti | reverse complement strand
TAAGCTACAAGGATACAAGAAACTGGTACAAAATTGTATGTGTGTGTGTCGGGGTGGGGGGTCCAAAACCCACAATTGTTGGCCACAGTGTGGTAGCTTTGAGTGCTTTAGCAGGAAACTGGATGCTTGAGTAGTTAGCAATGATGCATGTGACACCAGTGGTGCAGATTTTGAAGCTCATATCAGTGAAATTGCTTTTCCACAAGCCAAAGGCGACCAGACCGAAATCCCCTCTGTACCAAAGCTTTAATTAAAAAAAAAAAGAAAAGAAAACCACTCACGCCTGTATGGGTCTTCTTGGGGTACTGCGGTTTACGCCCATATTAAAAAAGAATTTACAACAGACTGATTAAAGACGAAATTATCCCTCGGTGTGAGTATAACCGCCGATGGTTGTTCGTCTTTGTGTGCCCTGTGATTGGCTGGCAAACGGTTCAGGGTCTCCCACTTACTCTTTGAAGACAGCGCTCATAGTCATATTAAAGGACAACCGACACCAATTTTTTGTTTCCTAACTGACATCAGAAAAACGTTTTATAGCGTCTAAAATACCCAAAACATGCAGGCTGATATTTTTAGTCAAATGCAAAACAACAATAAAAATGACTTAAAGTCTCCCAAAACAAATTTAAAGCAGATTCTTTACTAACAGACAGTGTAATGTAGGTGTTCAAATACCTGACTGGCGTATACTTCCGCCTTCGTCCCAAAACTACTTCAAAATGACCTCAGAAAGTTTCAGTTTCAGAAGGTCCCGCCCCCTTGTTCATGATGTCACGCCAGGACGTCTTGCCTTGCTCGAGAATCAAAACAGTGGCTTCAGATTCGGAGAAGATGCTTTCTTGTTCTTCATCCAGTTCTGAATATGATTCAAATAGCTCTAAAGAGGAAAGCATAAATGTTTGCAATCTATTAAAGAAGTCCTTCCGTCTCATTTTGAGGCGTCTGGACTACAACGTAGCGCCCAGAAAATGCACAAGATGGCGCCCAAGCTCCATTTAAATTGGCTGATTTGTCTGCTAGGAATTTGTGTCAACTAGTATCAAATAGTAGTCTTGGTGCAACACACAACGATTCACCATCAGATTATTTATGTTTTTTCCTTCTAATTTCGCCATCGATACGGATCAACACGAAGTTTTCAGACCAAACAAAGACCCCAAAATGCATTGTGTGTCGCTTTCTCTGTCAGGAGCGTTCCAGACGTGACGTCACGTCAAGCATCGTCATCAACTCGAAAACAAGACTTCCTGAATATTCAGCGCCAGGCTTAAAACGTAAAATACAGTAAAGTCTCGTTATATCGATATTCAAGGGAGTCCGAAAAAATATCGATATAACCGGGACTATCGATATATCCCACCCTGTTTGCATGTAATTTTCTCCGTGCGTGCATAGAAATAGTATCGATATAACCGGGACTATCGATATATCCGATATCGATATAACGAGACTTTACTGTATAGCTATATGCCGTGGAATCTTTGTAAAATACGCTCAGGAGAAGTAATACTACAGTAAAGTCTCGTTATATCGCTATCGGTTATATTGATAATACTGCTTATTACGATATTATTTTCATTTCCCATCAAATTTCAAGTCTTTTATGTATGATTAGTTCCGGTTAGTACAATACCTGGTTATTACGATAATCCGGTTACTTTTCATCTCCCGCCAGCCAATTTGGTCTGCTTATATCGATGCAAAAGCATCTTAAGCTGAATCGATATTTGCTTAAGGACTTCAATACAGTACCACCATTAGCAAAATCTGTATCGGTCACACCGTTGGTCACGTGACTAGCTTTCGTGTCTTGCACTGTGTAGCAGAGCTGCAATAGCATCTGAAACATACTGTAGTCTTCTTATACAGCATACTGTTGTTCAACACCAATTTCAACCATGGGGAAACGTAAGAATTGTGACCTCGGAACGAACTACAAGGCAATAGTGGCTGTGGAGGAGAATCCTACAAGAAGCAAATCCTCCATCGCGAAAGAGTTTGACGTGACGCAGAATACTTAATCAACGTAAGTAATGTAAAACATAAGTAATGACGGTTTTATTTAATGCATAAGTTTATTCTTCACTTCACGACAGTACAAAAGCATACTGGATACGCAATCCGTGAACTCAAGGAGATCCCTCATTTATTGCCCACTTTTAATGCAGTTCGCCGCAGGATCGGATATATCGATTGTCCGGTTATATCGATATTTTTTTAGACTCCCGAGAATATCGATATAATCAGACGTCACTGTAATACGAATCCTGTGTGTGTGTGTGTGTGTGTGTGTGTGTGTGTGTGTGTGTGTGTGCGTGTATGTGCGTGTGTGTGCGTGCGTGCGTGTGTGTGTGTGTGTGTGTGTGTGTGTGTGTGTGTGTGTGTGCGTGTGTGTGTGTGTGTGTGCGTGTGTGTGTGT
This sequence comes from Hippocampus bargibanti, assembly GCF_051943395.1. Lineage (NCBI taxonomy): Eukaryota > Metazoa > Chordata > Actinopteri > Syngnathiformes > Syngnathidae > Hippocampus > Hippocampus bargibanti. The sequence continues at coordinate 13,557,578 of NC_142737.1, read as the reverse complement.
GTGTGTGCGTGTGTGTGTGTGTGTGTGTATGTGTGTCAATGCGTGTGTCAATGTGTGTGTATATTACTTGATTGTGGG
>NC_142737.1:12990000-13025000 GCF_051943395.1 Hippocampus bargibanti | reverse complement strand
CAATTAATACTTTGGACAGTAGCATGGTTACCTGTGTGTGCTAAGTACTGTCATCTAGCGGCTCAATTAGGAATAGCAAATTAGTATATGCTTCACTCATTCACTGCCAGACGATGTGCAAAAATGTGTCCACTCCAGTGCCAAGCTTTTTGTCCTTGTCACTAAAATTCCAGGGCCCACAGAATATTAAGTTTTATCACTAAATAAACATTCAATGCAGCTTTCAGAAACGTTACGCTCTCTTCTGTCATCACAAAAAAAAAGTTAATTTCTAAATTATATGAGTCTGGGGTTATATGAGCTTGAAATGAGGGTGGCTGTCCAAAATACAATGCAATAATTATTGGTTTATATTGTGCTTTAACAACAGCTGAAGCTGGAACAAAGCGCTAACATGGAAAAAAAGGAAAATGTTGCCCCTTTGTAGAAGGGAAAAAAACTGCCAGAGGCCATGGCCAACGCTTTCGCGGCAACCAAACAAGAAAAAACAAAACCTGAAAAAATTCTCTAATGGTGCTTTACAACATATTTTCAATTCCCGAATAAATTATTGAATGGCAGTGAACTACTTACATTTTGATACGCATGTTCCATATGAACCAAAATACATGCTTAAAACAGCTGAAATTAAAATCAAAACACAAATGTGAATCACAGAATGTCTTGCCGAAATGTATTTAAATTAATTGCCGTTATATGTAAAGAACGTCTGTCAATGTTGCGCTCCGCCCTATGTTTTTACAACACCTAATCTGGCCCACTTTGCAAAAAAGTTTGGACACCCCTTATTTACCTTTTTTTGACTTCATGTGTTTATTTAGTCATCACAGTAACATACGCTAGATGGCTGTAAGATCAAGAGGAGACAATTATTTTCATTCATATTTCATTCATTGTGCGAATGGCATATCTCCAGGACATTTTTTTTCTTTTACATGTAGAGCAAAAGTGGTAATAATTGATAACTCCATGTTGACCGGTTCAGTGGTTGGAAAAACAGCAAACAGCACAGCAGCAGTTGTCAAACACAAGACTAAATCTGGCCAGCATGTGGTGCTGGATGCTTGCCTAGAGGAAAGTGGCTACACATCGCTGTGTTTGTGTGCCAACACCAGCATTGGTAATTTGATACATGCAGCCAAGGGCAGCTGGACGCACACATTAACATCCACTTTGCATGTGTGTGTTCGCATACGAGTGACTCATCTCATCGCTTATGACCGTTTGAGAACAATTTTAATTATTTTTCGATGAACAGCAGCTGCATGCATCAACGAGGGGTAGGAAAATGGCGGCATTGGGGACAATGTGATATGATCAAGGAAGGATGATAATTTATAGCCAAGATGCAAAAGGGATTATTGATTAAACACAATTTAAAGCCACTCAGGTCAAATGGAGTGAAGTATTTGCCAGTTAGCAACAGAAACATGATTGATTCAATCTCATTTAATTTGGCAAAATAAACCCTGGACTGGTCGCCAGCCAATTGCAGGGCAATTGTTTCATACTCATATTCACACCGAAGCACAGAAACCGCTTAGGTGTCATTTGTGAGTGGTTATCATTTTTTTTTCACCTCTTCTCTATCATCTGCCAATTTTGCACTTACACTTACGAACTGCAAAAAAATATAACTCCCGTCACACACACACACAGATGCAATTTGGCCGAAAGTTAAATTCCTGCATGCCATTGGAAAGGAATTACTGGTGAATTTGGATTGTGGTGTTGTTGTCATCACACAGCTATGATACCTGTGGCATGTTGTTTATTGGCCCTGTTGAGAAAGAAACCACAATCTCTGTCCTTGGAATGCAGTATGTGAGCCTAATGCATCCACTTAATTTTATTTGAGCCAATCATTTAACCCTCAGCGTCATTTGAGGGAGCTGAGAAAGCAAGGCAGCACTGTAGACATTGTTGATAGAGTTGTGCATCATTTTGGAGTACTCTGGGTCTTTCCATTATTCATCCTTTCATTACCAACAGCTCTGCCGTCGCTTCTCGTGAAAGCTGATTTGCACTCGTATGCAGCTTTGTCTCTGCTCTTTTATGTCCCCTTTTATTTTCCAGTGCTCTCCACTCTTTTATTTGACAATCTGTTGGTTGTCGTCTTCATATTCTCTTCTATTCCAACCCTGAGCAGCGTACGCTTTCACCTCACTGGGCCAGAACTACTTTTTCGCCTTGCACACAATTTCTGGGTATTCTTTAGTGTCCTCTTGCGCTCACCGCACCCTGAGCAGTGAAGTAGAAACTGACTGAACTGTCACGCAGCGTGCAATGTTCTGCTGCTAGTTTTCATGAGTGGTTGTCTGTTGGATGTAGTTTTGCTACGGATAGCCTTGTAGGTCTATGATTTATACTAGAGTACTAATACACAATTTTCACTGCGAGACTAATAAAGGCAAATCCAATCCAATCCAATCCAAGACCACCTATGCAACACTCTTGTTTCAGAGCAACACCTTAAATCTGTCTTCTGCCCCACCAGATGATGAACAAATATTCCACGTGAGTCACATTCGGTGGTCCTTTATTGGGTCAATCAAGCAAATGAGTCTTCATCAGCATTGTCGTTTACGCACTGTCGAGGACTGATTAAGGGAGTGAATAAGTTTTACACCCTTAAAATGATTGACTCAATCATTCTATTCATTTGTGTAGATTAATCCACGCACCGCCAAAAGCGCATCTTTCTCTTGTCATATTCAATATTTTAATTTCTTGTACGCCTGCTGTGAAATCAGACACGCCAGAGAAATGAGTGTCGAACAGCAGCAAATGTTTTTTTTTTTTTTTCAAACCCTTGAAGGGTACAGAGCATAAAGCATATCAGGATAGAGGATGCATGGACGGGTTAAATCAATTTTAAGTGTCCTGCAAAATGGCCGTTACCTGTGGTGACAAGTAGAATAGAAGAAAGCAAAGGAGGAAAACATTTCTGGACACAGAAATATGCTACATATTGTGTGCAGAAAACAATTTTCCCCCATATTGGAGTCTTTCACAAGACCGCCAAGCCTGCTCAACCAAAATGTGGGGAAAGCAAAACCAGGACGCAAGTGTTCATGTCCAAGCAGAAAAAAAGAAGAAGGGGAATGGATTTGAGCTGTCAACATAATGGTAGTAAAAGCCTCATGGCTGTAAATAGAGGAGCTGTCGATTTATTTCTAGAGGACATGTTCATTGAGTTGACTTAGCCACTGTATAGACCGACACGGTCAATGATAATGTCACCTCTCGTCTGGTGCACCAAAGCTGTTGTAGGTAGAAAGGGATGGAGGATCCTGAGCTATAAACCAAAACATAAAGACCTAAACACATTTCGGGTGTGACAGATGACATAAAATTGCTTTCAAAACAACAAGGTGAGCTGGTCCCCTCTTTTAACAATCAGAATCAGAATCAGAATCAGAATACCTTTATTCGTCCCGCAATGGGGAAATTTGCAGTCCACAGCAGCAATTGAAGAGGGATGGGGTTGGGGTGGGAGTGAAAGGATAGAAAACAAGATATTCTAAGCATAACAAAATAAAAATGTCAACTGTATACTGTGCAAATGTAGATGTGCAAAAACCGTTCTATAAACAAGACTGTACATAGTGCGGAATCAAGAGATGCATTTAGATATATTGCAACAACCCATATTTACAAGTGTCCAGTTTTTTTTTTTTTTTTTTTTTTTTTCACATGTGATCATTGGGAATTGTGAAGCCTGACAGCAGTTGGTAGGAACGAGCGGCGGTACCTCTCCTTCTTGCAGCGCGGGTGTAATAGTCTCTGGCTAAAGGAGCTACCCAGAGCTGTCAGGATGGGCAGGAGGGGGTGGGAGGGGCTGTCCGTCATAGCTTTTAGTTTAGCTAGCGTCCGTCTGTTGCCCACCTCCTCAAGAGAGTCCAGCGAGCAGCCCACGACAGAACTGGCCCGCTTGACAAAGCGCTCCAGTCTTTTTCTGTCCCGCAATGCGATGTGTTGTGGCTTAAAATTGTAGGGTCAACCTCATTCCCCTTCTTGAGGTCGGTCGGAAAAACAGGGTACTAGCAACTTCAGAACCTTCAGATACAATTCCAACCTTCTCTTGTATTTGTTAAGTAATCAATGTTTAGGGTGGAAGTGAAGTTTACATACTGCAATACCCTTGCATGTCTAAAAGGTGAATCACAGCGGCTACTTTTCGCCATTTATCGACTGCTGGCCGAACATAAAAGAAGACATGAAGCGAAAGGCCGACGTAATCTCGGGCTCAATGGCGACACAAAGTGAAGATGCACAACAGAGAGGGAAAAAAAAACAACTACAAAAGAATCTCGTTGTCATTCCACTTTCAAAACGAAATGCAAACGAGAGGGTGTTAGCACCTGGCAAAAGAGACCTTGCTCTGAGGAGTTTGAAAACAGAGGACATGCTAAATCGATAAACATCGTGGCGCAACGGTCCTGAATGGAGCGCGCCGCTCCATTCAGTGCCGTGAAGTGGAGTTTAGTTATATAGTAGACAGAAGAAATAATGGAAGGTACAAAGACTTTTGCAAAACATGATGTAAGATGACAAGATGAAAGCACAATTGGTTTTAGGACTGGGAACAGAAATCCAGTAATGGTCCAATAAGAATAAAACTGATTGGGATGAGGGAAAACAAAGCAAATTATTATTAGGATGGCTTTTCCCTGGCCTGTGCCTCAAATTAGTGATAGCCATTGAGCCTGTGTGAGGTGTTGGCCATTATCATTAGTTAAGCTCAAATTTTCTATAGCGCTTCATTAAGGTCACAGATAACTATGGCCTATCACCGCTGATTTTGCATTCTGGGCGGCCAATCGGAGGCTGCGTGTGGACAAAAAAATATTCCACACTTATATACCCACCGATGGGCAATTTACAGTCTTAAATTTACATAATAATGTTTTTGGAATGTGAGGGGGCAAGACAAGGATCCCTGATGAAAGTATGCACAGGCAGAACAGTCAAATGGAAATCCTTCAGTAAATAAACAATTCATCAATTGTTAACTCACTCACTGCCAGATGTGCAAAAATGTGTCAACTCCAATGCCAGGGTATTTGTCATTTTCACTCAAATTCCAGGACTCACAGAATATTTAGGAAACATTCAATGCGGCGTAAGAAACCTTAGACTTAGACTTTCATCAGAAAAAAGTTAATTCCTAAATTATATGGGTTTGGAGTTATATGAGCTTGAAATGATGGTGGCTGTCCAAAATACAATGCATTACATACATATTGGTTTATATTGCGCTTTAACAACAGATTAAGCTGGAACAAAGCGCTAACATGGAAAAAAAGGCAAATGCTGCCCTCTCGTGGAAGGGAAAATACATTACCAGAGTCCATGGCCATCGCTTTATGGACACCCAAGCATGAAAAACACAAAATCCGAAAAAAATCGAGAATGGTGCTCAACGTTATCTTTTTAATTCCCGAAGAAATTTGGGAATGGCAGTGAATGAGTTAATAGTGAATCAAATGCTCATCCTTAGTCACAAATCTAACATATTTGGTAGCGGAAAGTGCCAAGAGTCATCCACTCTCACAATGGCAACTGTAGATGGAAGCAGAGTCGTCCAACCATAATCAAGTGAAGTTCCCTTTAGGGAATCGGCATCAACAAATACGCACACGCACAGCATGTTTTCAACCTGTCAGCGATGTGAGTCACCCCCCCCCCCACCAACATATCCCCACCGCTGCTCACAGCCTTGAAACTAAAGCCAATCTGGAACAATGTTTGAAAAGAATATACTGACACAGGTAGGTCGTATATAGAAGCGCATGCATGTTAAATGTGGGGATTGATGAGAAGAGGCTGCAACAGGGACGGACGCCCTGGGTGCAGATGTGTCCTTTTTTTAGGCTGGCCTTGCCCCAGGTGTTACATTTCCTACTGGTATCTATTATCGTGCCTTTCCCTGCAAATGTATTTTATTTGGCTTGTGGGTGACCGTGTAATGAATTTAGAATTCCCAAGAGTTCAATCTAGGATTTAGGTATCTGGCTACCTACCAAATGGCCTGTGTTGGGGTAATTCCCTATCCGAACATCTTGAAACATCTTTTTGCATCGTTTTGTTTTTCTTGGACATCCTGATACGTCATATCCTGCCTGCCTTTACGTGATGTCACATCATATTACGTCACATCCTATTACGTCACACCCTGTCCGTCTAATATAAATGCTCTTCCAGCGCGTCTATCTTTCTCTCTTCCTCTCTGTCTCTCTTCAACCGACCTCACAATGTCCCTGCTGTCTACAAGATTAAAATAATGTATTCTGTTCAACACCTGGCTTCCTGCTGATTTCACCATCCCACTTCTAACACCCTGAAAAGCGATGAACCAGGAACGAACGAACGATCACTTTTAACCCATAAGCCTGAAAGTAAAAGATTCTTGTGCCATTTTTTGTCTTTGCTTCGACACTGCCTTGATAAACTGCAAATGCATTTCATTTTCCTACAGTGGAGAATTACCACCATATCAGATGTTGTTCTATTTTTCTCTTTCATGGGCAACATTTTTCTCATTTTCAAAATTCTGTTTACTGCAGTCTAATATTCTTACATGGACTGGAAATTGAATCCCCTCTCCTGTTAAATTCAATTAATAAAGTACAGTAAAGTCTCGTTATATCAATATTCAAGGGAGTCCGAAAAAATATCGATATATCCGGCCCTGTTTGCATGTAATTTTCTCCGTGCGTGCATAGAAATAGTATCGATATAACCGGGACTATCGATATATCCGATATCGATATAACGAGACTTTACTGTATTTATTTAAATGTGATCTTATTTTTTTTCATTCATATTCATCTACTATATTATGTATCTTGTGTGTGGGGTGGGGTGTAAAAGCCAAAGATAAAATTGGTCACATGCATATTTATTGGAAGAATTATTCAGCAAAAAATAGCAGTTGCAGGTGAATGTTTCAGAAAAAAATCTATACTTCATATCTTCTCTGGAACATAAACAATGGTCAATGTATTGCAATGGTGGGCTGTGAATGTCTTTCCTAGGCCTTTAGTAGTGCTACATCTGAATCAATCAAGTGCGCCTGCGGTGTGATATTACTACAAATCCACTCAAGGGTACCATTAGCCTGGAAATAACAGACCGATCCTTATTAATGATTTTCCTTGAAAAGTCCGACTTGAAAATGTCTTTCACAGTAAATCAGAAATGCATTTCTTCTCCTTCAGCCATTGTGGGCTGACAAACCCGCTATTAAATCAATATATTTGCTGATGCAGTTTGCGACAGATAATGTGTGCTAGCTCTGTCCAGTATGCTCTTCTAACTAGCAGCTAGTTATAACATGATTGGCGAGTGACGAGACAATTATATGACCAGCCAATAATAGTTTGCTAAAACTCTGACGTTTCCATCACCTTCCAGCAGTCCTTAGGTTGCCAACTCGAACTCTGATATGTTCATCGCCATTGATTTTTACGTTCCAGAGCCTGCAAAACTGATTGTGAAGGCATCCAGATAGATTTCTGACCCTGGTAACAAATGATTGCTGAAATGTGATTCGTTAAATGCTTAAAGGACAACTGACGTCACTTTTTTGTTCTTTAACTGACACCAGAAAAACGTTTCATAGCATCTAAAATACCCAAAACATGCAGTATGATATTTTTAGTCAAATGACAAACACCAATAAAAAGACTTAAAGTGTCCAAAATCTGCAAAAAATACCTACAAAATGGACATTTTCAGAACGTCCCGCCCCCAGTTTGTGACGTCACGCCAAGACGTCTTGCATTGCTAGTGAATCAAAACAATGGCTTCATATTCAGAGAATATGCTTTGTTGTTCCACATCCAATGATGAATATGATTCAAATAACTCTGAAGAGGAAAGCATACATGTTTGCAATCGATTAAAGAATTTATTTGTGCCATTTTGAGGCAACATTGGGGGAAAATCTCTCACCCAAAAAAAGAGGCACAAAATGGCGCCCTCGTGTGGCCACCTCCGTTTCCACAAGCTGATAAATTCCTTATATGGCGCTTGGCCGCCCTCTTCTGGCCTTCTGGCGGCTTTTGGGTGCAACACAAGGTACCCAGACCAAACAATACAGCAAAATACATTGACGTGATGGAAGGACTGCTCCAATGCGTCATTTTTACGTTAAAGGGCGGTCCTTTAGTGACGTCACGTACGGACTCGTCACCAACTCAAAAACAAGACTTCCTGAATATTCAGCGTGAGTCTTAAAATGTAAAATATAGCTATATAGGGTGGAATCTTTGTAAAATACACTCCGTAGAAGTCATTTGAAGCCATTTTACAAATTATGGACACAACTTGTCCGGAGACATCGGTTGTCCTTTAAATATGAAAGCACACTTCTGAAAGCAGCACAACAGGTGTAAAGCAATGAAATCAAGCTGAAAGACAATTTGTACTTATTTAATCTGAATTCATAGACTAAATATTATTCACAATCTCAGATATTTTTAGACCAGCAGAGAAGGCCTTGGAGCGCCTGACGCCCCACCACGGATATATTGGTAGGTTTCATTGAGGTCAACGAAACGTTTCTAGTCATGTTTTAGAATGACTCAGTAGGTGACAAAGGCAGTAAGGCAGTATTACAACATTTACCCATCAACGATAGCTGTGGAAGTGTACTAACATGGTAGACACGGTTTTTGCAGTTATTGATTGCTCCTTCACGTCCCCCACACTGATCCGCTGGGCCACAGAAGCTGAGGGCTGATGCATCAGTGAGATAACATAACACGTCAAAGTGTGTGTGTTATAGCAGCGGAATTGGCTGGTGAAGCAGACTATCTTTCACACCTTTGTGCAGGTTGAAGTGTGTGCCATTCATTTATTCTGACACGGTGGTGCGCTTGAGAGGATGGCCTGATGCTTTGTTGCGAGAAAACACAACAGTCATTGACAGCATGCAGGAAAATAACCTTGTTTGGATATAGCGATATAATATTCGTCTCATCTCAAATACATAAAAGCGTGCTATTTGCTTCTTTGGCCATATTTTCTGCATGGTCAGTGTTTGTTCTGCTTTGAATGAGTCAGTAGATTTTGAATGTATGAAATAAGAAATTTAACTGAAAAGCCAACAAAGAGAAGAAACTAATTCCATATGAAGATTGTTTTTTTAATTTGTCAGGTTTAGGTTTGGTAGTTTGGTGTTTTTTTGTCATTTATTTTAATTAATTAATTATTTTTTTACCAAAAAAAAAAAAAAAAAAAAAAAAAAAGGATACTGTGCAATTGTCGCAGTCAACTTAAAAAGACTTCTGGCTAACATGGAAGATCCTAAAGGGGCTATTTCATTTAAATGGTAGGTTAGAGGTCACCCTGTCATACAACAACAATGTTGTATCCACAGTGTATGGGCTATTCATTTATCATTTCTGTAGACTACTTGGTCATGGCTGTATTTTTATATTTCGGCCATCTTCACATATTTAACGACTGACAAATTCCTTAGTCGCTTGTCAGATTATATTCTCTGTAAATACAGTGATACATTGGCTTACAAACTTAATTGGTTCCCAGGCAGAGTGTGTAAAGTGAAAAGTGTGTATCCTAAAAAATAATTTCCCATATGAAACCATTAAAATGAGAATCATCCATTCCCAGATCCCCATAAAACATAATTTTCTACTTGCTATTTTATAAGCTTTAAAACTACACAAAATATACCTTATTTTACATATAATAAATATGTTATGGTATTGTAATTAAAATGATAAACTGTACTATATAACAAAATTGTTTTATTTACCTTTGTGATGGTCGTTGATGGCTTGATGGACTGGAGTGGCCATCTTGAGGAATGATTTCTGAAACGCTTAAAGGACAACCGACGTCGCCAGACAAGTTGTGTCCATGATTTGTAAACTGGCTTCAAATGACTTCTACTGAGCGTATTTTACAAAGATTCCACCGCATATAGCTATATTTTACGTTTTAAGACTCGCGCTGAATATTCCGGAAGTTTTGTTTTTGAGTTGGTGACGAGTCCTCAACCTATGTCACTGAAGGAACGACCCTGACCGAAAAAAAGGCCACATTGTAGTAGTCCTTCCATCACGTCAATGCATTTTGCTGTACTTTGGTCTGACAACGTCGTGTAGGACCAAAAAGAGGCAGAACTGGGCAACAAAGCTCCATGTAAGGTGGAAACGGGCTGATTAATTCCTTACACGGCTTTGTCGCCATTTTCTGCCTTTTTTGGGTGTGACATTTCCCACCCCTGATGCCTCAAAAAGACATGGAATAAATTATTTAATCAATTTCAAACATATATGCTTTCTTCTTCAGAACTATTTGAATCATATTCATAACTGGATGAGTAACAAGAAAGCATATTCTCCGAATCTGAAGCCATTGTTTTAATTCTCGAGCAAGGCAAGACGTCTTGCCGTGACACCACGAACATGGGGGCGGGACCTTCTGAAACGGGCCACTTCTGGTTTCAAATTGAAGTACTTTTTAGACACTAAGTCATTTTTATTGGTGTTTGCATTTGACTAAAAATATCATACTTACTGCGTGTTTTGGGTATTTTAGATGCTCTAAAACGTTTTTCTGATGTCAGTTAGGAAACAAAAAAGTGACGTCGGTTGTCCTTTAAAGTTCTCGAACCATCCGTGGCTAGCCTTGAAATCATCAATGGATGACGAACTTCCAGGTTACCTCTTGACGATATCCGAGTGAAGTTGCCGTGTTTTCTCTGCGATAATTTTACCTAGTTCCTCATCAATTGTGTTTAGCTGGGTTGACAGCTTTTTGCAGCAAGTGTACAGATGGTTTGTGCGGGTTATTTATGGAGCATCATTGATGGGATATTTTAACCTTGCAGTCTACACTGTGCCTTTGAACAAGCAATAAAGTTGAAACGAGTCCTAATGTCACAGTGTTTTCTATTCATTTTCTCACTCTGTCCCTGTCATCTGCCTATCTCTTTTATTTACAGCTCTGTGTTTCTGTACCCCCCCCTCACTGCTGCGTTCTTGACCAATCACGTGCGGTTTTAACCGAAGACTGGGGGCGGGGAATAGAGGATAAAACATAGTCGGGTGCCATTTCCTTGTTAGGAGAACGGGCTTGTTTGAACTACACATCACACATTGTAGCGCTCCGTGTGTATTCCGAAAAATAGTTTGTATGACAAGATTAAATTCTCGTGAATTTAACGTTTGGAAACCGAAAAGTTTGTTAGCTTGGCTTTGCGTCATTAGCTTCATAACCTTTTGAGTGGTTATTCTTGGTGTTCCTTAATGCCTCATCGTGTCGGTTTCTGTTTGTATTCTCTCAGTGCGCTATTCTCTATGTTCTATCGCTATTTTTTAAGATGACATAATGTCTCAGCTTGCATTTCAGGAATCCAAAGACATTATACAGATCGGTCTTAACCTGACACTATTCATTATTAGAAGTGGAAAAAAAAACTATTTCACGGCTACCTGCGTTGAAGGAGAAAATATGCAGAAACTACAAAATGTAATTATGTTCAGTCCACATAATTACACTATAAAATTATATACTTGTCGTGGTCTGAATTATATCCAAAATGTCACAGTTGGATGGCATACCGTAGAGAAAATCCTTAAAATAGAAACAGGAAGAAAACCTCAGACGGATTTGACTGGCTTGCAAAATCGGATACATCAGCGTTGGACCGTATGCTCTGTTTGCATCATGCAATGATTATTCCTCCACAGAGATCAGCCTTAGATGCTTGTGTGGGTTGGCAGTGACAATGGATGCCATGTTTCAAGAATGATAGGTGAAACATTCCAAAAGACTGAACTGACACCAATTTGTTCACTCCTACATCCTCCGAATCAGTCTGGTGCTCTTGCTTAAGTGATAATGCTCAAGAAAACAATCAAGTAGACATCCATCTGTGCAGCAGTAAAACAGCTTTGTGTGCTTCTTAAGCAAAAATCTATATACAATGTTCTTGCTGATGTTGCTTTTACAGTCCAGTCACAAAACAAAGCATCTTGTGGCAATTTTTGAACATAAGTAAAATAATTGTGATTGGTTAAGTTGTAAAATTAAAAAATGTAATTTTGCAAATAGCTAACCGTGAACCAGCAGGAGGTCACCATATCCATCTGGTATCCTTGGGGCATCACGACAAGTACATGTTACAATCATTTTATCAAACCGTCTGGAAAACATTTTCAAATGATTGAAACCATGCATTGGAATTATGTTTTAGCTCATAAGAAAAGAGCAAGAAATGAAACCTTCATGGAGGGTTACGTGTGTGTGAGATAAAGAGGCACAAGTATGCTAACTGGCCCAATGAGTTGCGGATTAACGTGGAAACCTTAATCGTGCTAAACTAATGCTTTGTGAGAAAGTGTCGCGGCCATGGTGTCGCTCTGCGTGGTTAATCCAGTCTTTGATGCTTTTGGCTGCTTCATTCAGCTCAAATAATGTGCTTTTCTCCCTCTCCCCCAAATTAAATATATAAGTTTAACCTGTTTTGATTAACAAAGACTTGCACAATGGCCAGTGAAATTGAAACCGCTTTTCAGCCTACTCATTAATCAGTTTTAATCTGCTCGCCTGAAATAACCCCCGTTAGCTATTGCTAAGAAGCACAATCGCCTCACACAATGTATTGGCAATTAAATACAGAATGGCTTTTGTGTGCACACGTTCTTAGCGGCCGCCTCCAAATGACTTTTGTCATCGTTACTGCTGTAACACGTACAAGTTAGATGAGGACGGCATTCTGACACAATCAAGAATGAGATGAGATAATTAATCGACCTGGGCCCAGCAAGATATGGTTGGAAATACTTTCAGTCGTGAAAATGGATGCCAGATGCCATTATTTAGCAGATTCTCTCAATATATACAAGATAAAACAAAAAACAGATGTCCTTTGATGAAGGTTATTTAACACATGCACTGCCATTTCCGAATTTATTCGGGAATTCAAAATATGACGTACAGCACCATTCCCAAATTTGTTCGGGTTTTGGTTTTTCTTGCTGAGGTGCCGATAAAGCGCTGGCCAGACTTCTGGCCATGTTTTCACTTCCACAAGGGGGCATCATTTCCCTTTATCCATGTTAGCGCTTTGTTCCAGCTGCAGCTGTTGTTAAAGCGCTGTATAAAACAATATGTATGCATTGCATTGTATTTTGGACACCCACCCTAATTTCAAGCTCATATAACTCGAGAACCAAATAAGTTAGAAATTAACTTTTTTTTCTGATGAAGAAGAATACTTCCCACCTTTGTTTTGAAGGTGGATGCAGGAACTGCGTTTAGTCACTTGGCTGTTTAAGGCAAAGTTTTCCCAACCCATAACTCATTCACTGCCATTCCCAAATGTTTTCAGGAATTGAACACATGACATTGAGCTCCATTACAGTTTTGGCTTTTCTTGCAGAGGGTGCGAATAAAGTGCTGGTCAGACCTCTGGCAACGTTTTTTTCTTTTCTACAAGGGAGAAGCATTTCCCTTTTTTCCATGTTAGCGCTTTGTTCCAGCTTCAGCTGTTGTTAAAGCGCTATATAAACCAATATGTATGTATTGCATTGTATTTTGGACAGCCACCCTCATTTCAAGCTCATATAATTTCAGACCCGTATAATTTAGGAATTAACTCTTTTTTTTTCAGATGAAAGAAGAGAATCTAAGGTTTCTTCCGCTACATTGAATGTTTATGTTGTCCTAAAACTCAATATTCCTTGGGTCCTGGAATTTGAGTGACAATGACTAAAACCCTGGCACTGCAGTGGATATATTTCTGGCACTGAATGAGTTAATATTTAAATGGCAAATATCTGTTACCATATATCTATCAAATCTGGTAAATGTATGTCTCGAAAGAAGCTGTTCTTGTAACTTGTGTTGGCACTTTCCACAAGATGTCTGTTGACAAACGATAATGCAGTATGGGGAAGTGGAACAAAGGTGCACACAGTCACCACAATCAGTTTACAGTTTAAGTGGAAAATAACCTTGGGTCATGAGCCACGTGTTGCTTCACCTTCTCGAAAAGAGAAACAGCATGGTTGTCTGATTATAGGTCGCAGCCTGTGAACAGAAATTCTCATGACATAAGTGGATGGTTTGTGTTGCCATGAGGGTAAACACAAGATGGCTGGTGAAAAAAAAATCGTAAAAAATCGACTAATAATAATAAATAAATGGAAAATATGACTGTGGCTTTGAAGGGAAGATAATACGGAAGAGTGTTGGGCGAGTTGAATGCAGAGGTATTATTTTGATACGGTAAGAAGCAGCCAAGTGTCGACAAGTGGAATGGCACTGAACGGCAGATCAAGCTCTCAAGTTGCGGAAAGCACAAATGCGCCAGAGACTCAGAGAGGGAGAAAAGGAAAAAAAAGTTGGCCAATTTCCCATCCTTCTGGTGACAGACTTTTTCTCATCTCATACTTCAAATGCAGTTTTATCAAAGCGTCAACGCTGTATGAATTGTGCTTGAAAAGAAGCTCGACGGTGGATCAATAGCGGCGACGTTGACGCAACACTCCAGGCTCATGTCTTGACTTCAATCTCATTCACTGGCTTCAATTGTGGTCATTTTGCTTTTCAGGCAAAGGCATCAATCATTGTACCCAAGTTCAATTTTAGCGATGGTCGTTGGGGTCTGGAAAGAATGCCTTGTTGATTCTGACTTTGTGTTTATTGGTTGTGTGTGTGTGTGTGTGTGTGTGTGTGTGTGTGTGTGTGTGTGTGTGTGTGTGTGCGTGTGCGCGTGTGTGTGTGTGTGTGTGTGTGTGTGTGTGTGTGTGTGCGTGCGTGTGTGTGTGTGTGTGTGTGTGTGTGTGTGTGTGTGTGTGTGTGTGTGCGTGTGCGTGCGTGTGTGTGTGTGCGCATTTATGCCTGTTATTCATTACGAGGTGACATTTGATACATTTGCTGTAGCTACATTTAAAGCCTCTATATTGCCAATGTCCGCCATATTGCCACCCTGTGATGATTTATGATATATACTTTTTGACAAAATGGTTGATTTTTGACGAAATGGATTGTCTGTTTTTCTATGTGTGCAGTGTACAATGATATTAACCAGCGACAAATGACCACACGTACAAAGTGAATATCACAATTTACAAGAATAATGGTTGGTGATTAGCGAAAGAGTGGTTAGCATTTCAAGTTAGCGTTTGAAATGAAGACTTGACAGGGTTTGTGGCTTCAAAGTAGGTGGCTAGTTATTTAGATTTTAAGCCTAGGCTATCAAAGGAGGGTTGGAAAATTCCATTTCAGGCCAAGATGAGATTTAATTTTTTTTCCCCGCTCAATTCAGACATAAACTCATTCACGGCCATTCCCGAATTTATTCGGGAATTGAAAAGTGAGGCGTTGAGGAATCTTTTTCCCTTTCACGAGGTTGCAACATTTGCCTTTTGTCCATGTTCGCGCTTTGTTACAGCTTCAGCTGTTTTTAAGGTGCTATATACATCAATGTCCATGTTCAGATAACTCCAGACCCATTTAACTTAGGAATTAACTTTTTTTGATGAAAGAGTCTAGATTTTTTTACACTGAATTGAATATTTATGTAGTCCTAAAACTCAATATTCCGTGGGTCCTGCAATTTAAGTGAAAATTACACAAACCCTGGCACTGGAGTGGACACATTGTTGCACATCGTCTGGCAGTGAATGTGTTAAATATCTCACTTATAATATTGCAGGTTAAAAGCGTGGGTTGGGCTTCATGTCAAGGTACTTACAAAAGTGTTTCCTTCCTCAGTTCAGGCTTTGTGTGTGGGCCAAGAGTTTCAAACTAGCGTTTTGGTTTTCCTGATTGAATATTTTCAAATCTGTCAAATTTAATTTAAGCAAGTAACGAAGTTTGATGTTTGGGTTTCAAAACAACATGACGGTTTTTGGTCAGGGTTTCAACATGGATAAGGGGCTTCATGTTAAAGGAGGGGTCTCCAAAGTCGGTCCTCGAGGGCCGCTGTTCTGCCTGTTTTCCAGCTCTCCCAGGAGCAACACACCGGATTCAATTCATCAGGACCATTTATATGCTGCTTCAGAGCTACCTGCTGAGCTGATGATTTGAATCAGGTGTGTTGCTCCTCGGAGAGCTGGAAAACAGGCAGGACAGCGGCCCTCGAGGACCGACTTTGGAGACCCCTGTGTTACAGATTCATGCCTTTTTCTTGGTTTAAAATTACAATTTGAAGCCTGTTCAATGATTTAAATTTATTATTTAAATTCATGGCTTTGTTACCAAGTACTTTGGAAAGAAAGAATGGTGAGTAGAACTTAACCTTGTCTGCTTTTCTTCTCTGCAGCATGTGAGCTCATGAATCGCGGCATCTTGGCCTTGGTCAGCTCCATCGGCTGCATGTCAGCAGGCAGCCTGCAGACCCTGGCCGACGCAATGCACATCCCGCATCTCTTCATTCAGCGTTCTACAGCGGGTACGCCCCGCTCGGCCTGCCCGCCCACCAGCCGCAGCCCCGGAGCCGACGATTACACCCTGATGGTGCGCCCGCCCGTTTATCTCAACGAGGTCATCATGCAAGTGGTGTCCGAGTACAGCTGGCAGAAGTTTGTCCTTTTTTACGACTCTGACTTTGGTAAGTGGCATTTCAACTCTGTGCTCTTTTTATAGCGTATTTTCCACACTATAAGGCATACCGCATTATAAGTTGTGTCATCAATTAATGCCGGAAACAGAAATAAATCAGTTCTTTCAATACATAAGGAACACTGGCTTATAAGGTGCATGGTCAGCTTTTGAGAAAATTGAAGGCTCGTAGGTGTGCCTTATAATGTTGAAAATATGGTATTTTATCTACAAAATATCAGCATCTGCCCTGTGTTTTGCACAAAATTTGCAGCAAAATGTGCACTTCAAATTTATGATTTTTTTTATTAATAACTATTTTAGTTTCTCTCTTTCAAATTGATATAGATTTTACAACCAGATCTGTATCACAATGCCCACTCCCTCCCACTGAAGTACTGGATTTTCCGGTGTAAAAGGCCCACTGGAATATAAGGCGCAATGAATAGTGTATAGTCAAACTTTTTCCATATATACGGTGCCCCGGACTATAAAGCATACCTTCTGTCAATGAAAATTATTTTACCAATATAATATATTAAAGTGTTCTAAATATAAGTCACACCACATTATAAGGCGGTACAGTAGTTACTGGCTGAAGTTACGCACTACAGTAAAGTCTCGTTATATCGATATCGGATATATCGATAGTCCCGGTTATATCGATACTATTTCTATGCACGCACAGAGAAAATTACATGCAAACAGGGTCGGATATATCGATAGTCCCGGTTATATCGATACTATTTCTATGCACGCACAGAGAAAATTACATGCAAACAGGGTCGGATATATCGATAGTCCCGGTTATATCGATATTTTTTCGGACTCCCTTGAATATCGATATAACGAGACTTTACTGTACTTCTTCTCCAGGGGGAATTGGAGTCGGTAGCTGCTGACAGTAGTTGCGAGACCTTTTGTAGCTCAATATTACTTCACATATAAGGCACACCTGCATATAAGGCGCAAGGTCATCTTTTGAAGAAAATCAAGGCTTTTTGCGTGCGCCTTATACACCGTAAAATAAAATAGTTTCTTCATCTCACAAACAAACAAAGATGCAAACAATACATATTGATTTATATAGCCCTTTAACAACAGTTGAAGACACAGGCAATGAAATAGCTTTGCAACTGTAACAAATGTCCTCATTATTGATAAGGCTTCTTTCAGAGCTAGAATTCTTGGTCTTAAAGAGACATTTTCAGTCACTGATATGAGCCAAATGAGACAGCCAGATATCTGTGGTTGAAATGGATGGAACTCATCTCTGGGTGGGGGGTGAATTTTGAATTAAACTCGCGCAAGGGCACCAGTGGTTTCTCAGCATGGAAGGACATTAGTGAGCTAATGGATATATGGCTAAATCAAGAGCGCTGCCCTGCCTAATCGTGTCTGCCAGGCAACTCATTTGACACGTCAGTCCATGCTTGCCGGCTCATTCTACCTCGTGGGGTCTATCCGCTCCCTCGTACTCTCTTCCTCGCACTGGTAAATGTTCTGCAGGCCTTAACATAAAAGTGTTGCTGTGCGGGGATGTTGCTTCACAGTCGGACGCCCCCGTGGCACTGGAGAAATGGGTTTATTTACGCCCTATTTTTTATGAGGTTCAACATGTGATACTGCAGGAAATGAAAATGTAAATTCAAATCTCAAGTTACCGTCAGTTGCAAATTAACCTTGATATTCAGGAGCAAGAATTCAAATCCAGAAACTGTGAACTGTGAAACAAACATGTTAAAATGTTGCTTTCTTTCCTGCATTTTCCTCGGCAACGCAGAAAATATCCTCAAGGGCCATACCTGCAAACCCCCGTCAGGGTTTTTTATACCGAAGCAGTAGCTCCCTCGACTAAGTAATATGAATGAGCATGTCTTTAAATTTCCATTATTATTATTATTATTATTATTATTATTATTATTATTATTATTATTATTATTATTATTATTATTATTATTCAGAATCAGAATCAGAATCATCTTTATTGCCAAGTATGTAGAACACACAAGGAATTTGTTTCCGGTAGAACACGCTGCACTAGTATCGTCGTCAAAAAAACTGCTAAGTGGCACTATCCAGTTCCATTTTGGCTACTGTTGAAGAGTTCAAAGAGTTAATGGCTTGGGGGAAGAAGCTGTTTAAATGTCTGCTGGATTTGGTGCGCATGGATCGGTAGCGCCTGCCTGAGGGGAGTAGCTGGAAAAGGTGGTGGGCAGGGTGCGGAGGGTCCAGTAGGATTTTCCACGCCCTTGTTCGGATTCTTGCAGTGTGCAAGTCCTCGAGAGTGGGTAGGGCGGTGCCAATTATTTTTTCCGCCGTCCTAACTGTCCGTTGAAGTCGGATTTTGTCCATTTTTGTGGCGGCCCCGAACCAAACGGTGATGGAAGAACACAGGATGGATTCGATGACAACAATTATTATTATTATTATTATTATTATTATTATTATTATTATTATTATTATTATTTATTATTATTATTATTATTCTCATCTCATCTAATGTTCTGTACCGCTTATTCCTCATTAGGGTCGCGGGGGTTGCTGGAGCCTATCTCAGCTGTCTTTGGGCACGAGGCGGGGGACACCCTGAATTGGTTGCCAGCCAATTGCAGGGTACACAAAGACATACAACAGTCACTCTCACACTCACACCTAGGGACAATTTGGAGTGGTCAATCTGCCTGCCATGCATGTTTTTTGAGTGTGGGAGGAAACCGGAGGACCCGGAGAAAACCCACGCGGATCCGGGGAGAACATGCAAACTCCACACAGGGAGGCTGGACCGCGACGCGAACCGGCGACCTCTCCACTGTGAAGCCGGTGCGCTAACCACTCGACGACCGGGCCGCCCCTATTATTATTACAGTAAAGTCTCGTTATATCGATATTCAAGGGAGTCCGAAAAAATATCGATATAACCCGGACTATCGATATATCCGACCCTGTTTGCATGTAATTTTCTCAGTGCGTGCATAGATATAGTATCGATATAACCGGGACTATCGATATATCCGATATCGATATAACGAGACTTTACTGTATTATTATTATTATTATTATTATTATTATTATTATTTAATCATAGTTTCATTCATCTCAATACTGTGACTGCAATTCTAAATTTGAAGATTATGGTATCCTTATTACCATATTAGGTTGGCTTGTTTATAAATCTAAAATTAAATACAGTAAAGTCTCATTATATCGATATTCTCGGTTGTCGGAAAAAATATTGATATAACCGGACTATCGATATATCCGATCCTGCGGCATGTAAATGTTCTCCTTGCGTTCATAGAAATAGTATCGTAATAAGCAGTACTATCGATATAACCGATATCGATATAATGAGACTTTACTGTAGTTCGAAAGATGTTTCATACCCGTCAATGTGATGCAGGATTAGACTAGCAGATTTAATGTCATGGCACATCAAATAAAAATGTCAACTATTAACACTAAAATCACAACCCTCTCATCTCATTTTATATGAAAACTGGTCCCGCTTAACTGCAAGCAAATGCAATTTCTCAGAAGAAAACCATTTAATCTCCTATATGAATTATATTACATTTGTGTTTGTTTAGCCTGACACTCTATATTGTCAATAGGTGAGGATATAGTTGAAATGTGGTCAGTAATATTTTTTTTACAAATTAAGAGAAATTTAATATGCCACGCCACCCTTGAATCGTTGTACTGTAACTATTGTACAATGGGCTTCTTTAGCAATGCGTATTGTTTCGTGTTTGTGGTGCCCAAAAAAAGAGAGTGTGGTCATGTTATCAGTTCACCAGTTTGGTTATCGTATTTTCCAGTGTGTAATGCGCACCCAAAAGTCTTCATTTTCTTCAAAGCATGACTGCACCTTACATGCAGGTAGGTGCACCTTATATGTGAAGTAATATTGAGCCACAAAAGCTCTGGCAACTACTGTCAGCAGCCAATGACTCCATTTCTCCCTGTAGAAGAAGAAGTGCATAACCCCAGCCTCTACTGTAGCACCTTATAGTGCGGTGTGCCTTATATATGGAATCCTTCATAGATGTATATATTATATTTGATTTGAGGCTGGAGCGGCTGGAGAACAATGTCAGGTGTGATGTGTGATAGAAGGGTTTTAGCTAGGATGAAAGGAAAAGTGTATAAAACCGTGGTCAGACCAGCCATGATGTTTGGACTGGAGACAGTGCCACTGAAGAAAAGACAGGAAGCAGAGCTGGAGGTAACAGAGCTGAAGATGTTGAGGTTTTCTTTGGCAGTGACCAGGTTGGATAGGATCAGGAATATGTACATTAGAGGGACAACTCATATTAGAGGCTTTGCAGAGAAAGTCAGAGAGGCCAGACTGAGATGTTTTGGACATGTCCAGAGGAGAGAGAGTGACTATATCGGGAGAAGGATGCTGAGCCTTGAACTGCCAGGCAGGAGACCGAGAGGAAGACCGAAGAGGAGGTTTATGGATGTGGTCAAAGAGGATATGAAGGTAGCTGGTGTGAGAGAAGAGGATGCACAAAACCGGGATAGATGGAGGACATTGATTCGATGTGGCGACCCCTGAGGGGATAAGCCGAAAGGAAAAGAAGAAGAACCCCAGCCTCTACTGTAGCACCTTATAGTGCAGTGTGCCTTATATATGGAAAACCTTCATAGATTTATATATTATACAGTAAAGTCTCGTTATATCGATATCGGATATATCGATAGTCCCGGTTATATCGATACTATTTCTATGCACGCACGGAGAAAATTACATGTAAACAGGGTCGGATATATCGATAGTCCCGGTTATATCGATATTTTTTCGGACTCCCTTGAATATCGATATAACGAGAATTTACTGTATTCGAAAAAAAAAATCATTCATTGAAGGTGCACCTTCTAGTCCGGTGCGCCTTATACAGTGGGACCTCGGTTTACGAACGTTACATTTATGAAAATTTTACCTTGGCATACAAACTATTTTTCGGGATACACACGATGCTGCCACAATGAGTGATGTGTCGTTCGTGAATGAGCACGTTCTCCAAACAAGGAAATGGCAGCTGCCTTTTTTTTTTTGTCCTCTATTCCCCACCCCCAGTCATCGGTTAAAGCCGCGTGATTGGTCAAGAACGCAGCAGTGGGGGATGGGTTATAGACAGAGAGTGAGTGAGGCCGTTATCCAAAAAACAAAATGGCGTCTTCGGTTAAAGCCACGTGATTGGTCAAGTCAAGTCAAAAGTCAAAGTCAGCTTTATTGTCAAATATGCTAATATGCATGACATACAGCACAGATGAAATTAATGTCCTCTCGGACCCAGCGTGCAAGACATGCAAGGCACTTATAACGTGGCTAAAAAAGACATACAATTGACAACAGACAATACATGTAATTTCTGTATGTAAAGTGAGGTAGTGTCGTATGGAAAGTGAGGTAGTGACGTATGTAAAGTGAGGTAGTGACATATGTAAAGTGAGGAAGTGACGTACATAAAGTGACGTAATGTCGTAATTGCAAAGACCCCAGCAGTGTGTGTGTGGGGCGGGGGCTTAAACATTAAAGAGACAGGCAGACAGACAGAGAGAGAGAGAAAACACACGCACACACGAAAGCGGACGACAGAGCTTGAAACAAAAAAAGAAAAGGGGAAAAACAAGTAAAATGGTGAGAAAATGGATAGAAAACAGTGAAATTTTGACCCATTTCAACTTAGATAGATAGATAGATAGATAGATAGATAGATAGATAGATAGATAGATAGATAGATAGATAGATAGATAGATAGATAGATAGATAGATAGATAGATAGATAGATAGATAGATAGATAGAATGAAGACTGGAAGGTTAAATATCCCATCAATCATACTCCACAAATAACCCACACAAGTCATCTGTACACTTGATGCAAAAAGCTATTAACCCAGCCAAACAGATCACAATTGATGAACTAGATACAATTATCACAGAGAAAGCACCTACAAGGGATCATTCCTAAAGATGGTGAAAGAAGCCTATGTTCCTCACCAAGTGTTTAATGCTGAGGAAACCGGAGACTCCATTCCATCAAGCCATTAACGACCATCACAAAGGTAATTTAAATGACTTATTTCTTTAATCATAATACTATAGCACATTTATTATACATAAAATAAGGTATATTTTGTGTAGTTTTAAGGCTTAAAAATTAGAAAGTAGAAAATTATGTTTTATGGGGACCTGGGAACGGATTATTCTGATTTTAATGGTTTCCTATGGGAAATATTTTTTGGGATACACAATTTTCCCTTTATACACTCTTGGAACCAATTAAGTTCGCAAGCCAAGGTCCCACTGTATATGGAAAAAGTTTGAAAATATATTCATTGGGGGTGCTCATACTCCGGTGTACCTTTTACAGCAGAAAATACGATATCTTGCTCATAGAATCAGAATTAGAATCAGAAAGCCTTAAATAGTCCCACAATGGGAAAATTTGCAACATGAACATGCTACAGTTTGCTGAAAATATGTGCAATTAATCATGATTGCTTTTTTGAATGCATCGTATAGAGATAAAAGCAATCCGTATGTAACATGTTATTATGTTATGTATGTTATGTTATTTTCATTTTAAATTTCTTGCACACTGCAAGAATCCAATCAAGGGCGCGGAAAATCCTACTGGACCCTCCGCACCCTGCCCACCACCTTTTCCAGCTACTCCCCTCAGGCAGGCGCTACCGATCCATGCGCACCAAATCCAGCAGACATTTAAACAGCTTCTTCCCCCAAGCCATTAACTCTTTGAACTCTTCAACAGTAGCCAAAATGGAACTGTATAGTGCCACTTAGCAGTTTTTTTGACGACGATACTAGTGCAGCGTGTTCTACTGGAAACAAATTCCTTGTGTGTTCTACATACTTGGCAATAAAGATGATTCTGATTCTGATTAAATGTCGAAAGAATGTCGTGGTTCTTTTTGTTTTCTGTGGGAAATGGGCCTCTGTGCATCTTTAAGTGTCGTTTGCTGATGACCGCTGAATTGCGGCAAACTGTGACAAATGCATGAAGCCAACCATCCTGATGAAGTGTCTCTATTTGACAAGCTTGGATCATCATTATTAGCCACGGTGGGCATAATATGTACTGTTTGTCCACGCGGCCGACAAACTGCTACTATTTCAAATTATCTTCCCTTCGTTTTCCTTCCATCTGCATTCTTGCACGTTGAGAATGGTGGTAATTTAGCCGTGAGTCATACAGGGGAAATGGGTGATGCATTCCTTCTAATGGGCCAAACCTCAAAAATATGTTTCCTTTTCAAACACAACCGCAATGAGTGATGTCAAAGCGAGTAGTTTGCTTTCTCTCGCCGGTGGAGAAAGCACCAGCTGTGACCACATTCATCAGTCGGTGGACGCCACACACCGACCAACCCGAGCCCCTTATAGAGGCATGTGATAGTTTTCTGCCTTCGGTGATTCAGGGTTGAATTACTTCTCATGGCCTAATGAGCCTCCATTTTGCTCACTGTACTCGGTTTAAAAAAAAAGAGAAGAAATGTGTGGTCATTGATCTCCAATGAGAACTCTACGGTGGGATTGTTTTGAAAAGCTCCAACTCAATCTCCGGCTGTATTAAAACAATTTATCGGTCTACTAAATACATCAAAGGGAAGCATCCTCTAATGAGTGAACTCCAGCAAGCGATTTATTTATTGGTTTAATATTGAATCACTGCAGTGACTAATGCGGCCCTTGTTGGGAGTGTGGAGGGCGGGAGGGTTGCATTCTTCCCCATCATTATACCACCCACACAAAATAGATTTCCGCTATTAGTCATGAGCTTTCTGATTTGGTGCTGGTAGGTTGGGGGTTGCCTTCTTCACATTTGCTGTCATGCATATCACATTTTAAAAGCAGAAACTCATGAACAGTGTATTCCATCTACCGTATTTTCCACACCATTGAGTGGATGCATAACGCCACTACAGTCATTATCATTACTTATAATGTGGTGTGCCATGTGTTTGAAAATTGGTTTAAAATAGGCCATGTGTTGAAATTGCGCATTATAATAAAAAGTGCCTTATAGTGCAAAAAGTACCCTATTTTCCGGTGTATAAGGCACACCCAAAAAACTTAATTTTAAGGTTGGGAGAGGAATTAGTTGGGTGTTAGTTGGGTAGTTGGGCAAATTTCCCCATTGTGGGACTATGAAAGGCTTTTGATTCTGATTCTGATTAACAATTGTAGACTGAAAAAAAGGGAAAGAAACAATGTCACTGTCTGTGACACTGTCATTTTTAACTTTTGCTGTATGACTCTGTGAAAGGAAAATCAGATTATTTTCCGGTGTATAAGCAGTGTCTGAAACACATGACAAAAAGTTACAAGACACTAGGGCAGACAACTCTGAAAAGTTGCCTGCCCGATTTTTCACAACTTGAAATACAATAAGACGACTAATCGCAAAAAAAACAAAACATTGTTGCAAAGTATTAAGGATTGATAATCAGAATATATAACAGAACAACACTTTAAAATTAAGTACTTACGCAGTACTACACAAATGCTGCCTTGCTTAATTTGTCCCTTGCTTTTGATTTTGCTCCAGTTGTCGTTTATCCATACACATCCCGGCAGGTTGCACAGTGCAATATTTGCGTTGCGTTGTCTGCTGCAAGCCACTTAAAACCCTCTTTCCGTGGAAATGCTCTGAATGTACTTTTACGTTTTGGAGCGTCATAAATTTTGTTAGATTCTTTTGAGTCTGTCTTCTGGGGCTGAGGTTTTGGCTTTATCCCTAACAAATTATCCATTCTTCTTGTGTTCTATGTGCGTTTACTTTTGAAAATGATATGCAAATGCATAACCGGATAACGCTCTGGAAAGTCCGGCCGCAAAGTTATTCGACGCAGGCTTCTGATTGGCTGCCGAGTATGTCAATTGCCAAACAAACTGAAAAAAAAAAAAGCGAAACGAACCAAAATTCCAAAATTTCAAACAGAACGAATAAAGCAAACGTTTGATTTGAATATTTTTTTATTTTTTTCTGGAAAAAAGTTGTCGGCCACCCGGGCAGAGAGGTTCTGGAAGTTGTTTGCCCGGCATAAAAGTTACACACCTCGGGCATCCGGGCCGACGTTATTTCAAACACTGGTACTGGATAAGGCATACCCAATAGCTTCAGTTTTCTTCAAAAGAGGACCCAGCACCTTATACGCAGGTGTTCCTTGTATGTGAAGCTATATTGAGCAACAGCAGGTCTCGCAACTACTATCAGCAGCCATGACTCCATTTCCTCCTGTAGAAGAAGTAGTGCGTAACCCCAGCCTCTGCTGTAGCGCCTTGTGGTGTGCCTTATATTTGGAAAAAATATGGACCGTAATTTCCGGACTACAGAGCGTACCTAATTTTAAGCCTCACTCAGTAAATTTTTAAAGGACAAATACATAAACTGCACCCAACTATAAACCGCATGTTTATAGGGAAAGACAGGAGACAGAAAATGTTGTCAAAGTTTTAATAATGTACCTTAACTTTTCTTTCTAAACAGTGCCTGTTACGCGGCAGCAACACAACAGCATTACGGTAGTAACAAGGCCGAATACGGCTGGTAAAAAAATGCCGGTGCAAGTGAGGCAAGGCAGCACCACGTTAGCACTCGCTAACAGGTATGGGTACAAAAACATACCAAGTCACTGAGACATGGAACAAATATGTTCACAAAAGTTGCTCCTTGCATATGGCCAGTTTTGGTAAACGATTTCTCGCCGCTGGTTATCCAAGCCTTCGATTCAACTCGGAGGCCCACTTTAAATGCACGATTCACACGCGTAGTCATCGTAGTTACATTAACTTGTGTCTTCCTCGGCACATATGTTCACCATGTCTCACTCTTACCTTTAGTGCTCGAGCGCGCCATGGCGGCCGTTAGAAAAAATCCATAAATTGGCCGCATCATTGCATAAACTGCAGGATTAAAAGCTTGTGACAAAAGTCACAGCTTATAGTCCTGATATTACAGTATTTATATATTATAACTGGAAAACCAGTGCATTCATTGAATATGCGCCTTTCAGTCTGGTGCACCTAATACACTGAAAAATACCATACCGTAATTGAGAATATGGAACTGTTGAACCCAAAGTCATTTGACATCTTCAAGTATCATCTTTTTGACGCCCAAATATTGTCAGACTCTGATAAAATACTCTTAAGCAAACATCAGCCATGCCTTGAACAAGCACAGAAAATCACTGAGGAAACTTCTCAAACGTTGACCCTAAATTTCACCCCAAATGGGCAGTTTCAAACACCATACGAATTTTTCCACCAAAATGATTCTAAATTAACACACCCGAGATACCCTCAGTGGCTTGCGGTCACTGGTTTACCACAGGGACCGTCTTGGGTTTGGCCATGTGGTTCACTTAGCCAGTGTAAATTCTTTTGAAGTATCACACTTGTTCCCTCATGGCCTTCCTTCTTTGTCCATGGAGAAAGAAAAACATACAAGAGCTGGAGAAAGTCGTGTCATCATAGCACCGGTATCATCTTTTACAAATCATACTCGGGCTCCCGAAAGACCGCTCCTTTTTAAAAGTAGGCTCCTTTCGGGATCTGACAGTCAAATATGTCCTTTCAAAGCGCTATGGCACAACTGCTTCTTTTTAGCTCCACTGGTGTGACCCAGACGACAAGGACATGTATTCTGTATTTGCTACCAAACGTTTTCTCTTAAGCTGTTCTTTCTCGGCTAACGCCATTCGTTATCACCATGTACTCAGACCTAGAAAAGGGATTTAGGTCAATGTGAAAATCGTGATTGGATGGCAAAAATTCTGCTGACATTATGAGGATTTATTTTGTCTTAGTTTCAGTCGAGTGATATGTGACTAAATAAATGAATGTTTTTTTTTTTTTGAAACAGCCTTTTTTAAGATTTATAAATTCATTTGGCATAATTCTTTCATTGGCATAATTCAGCCGATGAAAGGGATGCATTTTTCCCATTTCCTATATATTTTGAACTTTTCTCATTTGGGACTGGTTGGGGCAGAAATTTATCTCATTATAGGTCTATTCAAATACGAAACAATAACAGACCAAAATAATATATCTTGCTTAAAAAAAAAAACAAAAAAAAACATTTTATCATGGTTCGTTTTAGATTTGTTTGTTTTCTTTTTTGACGATACACAAAAACAAAAGGCTTTTTAAGCCAAATAAGCTTTCTCAACAGGTTTCAATATCAACAGTGCAATTTTCCTCAAAATGTACAAATAACATTAAGGGCAATGAACAACAACACTTACCACAGTTCAGCGTTCCCTGCCGCTCTAACTCACATATGGACAATCACTTAAAACTGAATAGACAGGTGTATGGATTGCTTATTTTTATTTTTATTTTAAACACACTGAGAATGTGAGCTTTTTAGTTGAAAAAAAAGTTCCATATAACATGTCAAGTCTCACGGTTTGGTCAGGCGACTCCTGATTTTGACCATAATACTCACAATACTTAATATATAGAGCAATCATTGACACAATACAGACAGTTAATTTTTAAGGTAAAACAAAAGAAAATGTAAAACAAAAAATACATTTATATACCAATTTAATGTATAAATAAACAATTAAAGCATTTTTGTGTTTTATTTACTTCTGATTTACACTTTTGTCATGCTCACATTATTTTAATACAGAGTCGCGAGTACGAAAATCTCCTGATTTCTGATTTCTAAAACTTAACATGGATGGAATATAAATTACATAAGGTATTGTTTGCAATACTAGGCGCCACTGCACTGTCCCACATCTCTGCATCGCAGCCCTTCTTCATTCATTCATAACTCCTAAAATAACACTGTCAACCACTGTGTGCCTTCTAATGATTTATATGAGATCCAACCCATCTTAAATCTTTCCGCGAGCGGTCACAAGCTGCTTCACAACAAAGGGAGATTTGTTACTCCCCAATGTTTGTGTCCATAACTCTGAGAACTGTGAAAATGTCAAGTGCTAATATCGCCGGTTTGCACAAAAAGGAGCGCAGAGCATATCGCGTCACATCTGCTGATAAGTGCAGCAAAGAGTGTTGTTTGTCTGCCGACCAAGAAAAATTAGGGGTTGGATACGGGAGAGGGATTAGTTGGGTATTAACAATTGTAAACTAAAAACAAAGGTCAAACAATGTCACTGTCTGCCACCAAAGATATTTGGTCTTTTTAACTTTTGCTCGACGACACCGTGAAAGGAAAAGCGTATCATGTTTACCGTATTCTCCGGCCCATCCACTGGAATGTTGGTAAGTAGGGGAGTGTCTGTACTTTCTTTTAATAAAATGACGAGACTTCTTTGGACTTCAGTAGAAGGAAAACAAATAATATAAACGGTCGTGTGGTGAAGAGCATCTGAAAAATTATATTATAAAAGAAAAATTTAAAATACTTTTTTTCTTCTTTCTGGTTTTGGATTAAGTGAGAATATCGAACTGCACAACCCAAAGTGATTCTACAATGTTTTGCTCTTTGACCTTGAAGGTGCAAAAGACATATATTAAGCCTCAGCAAAGTATATGATGGTGGAAAAAAATATGTCTGGCATTTCTAATACTGTGAAGGTTTCAATCCGAGAAGCGGCTAACTAAACCAGAGAGTGCGCTTTTTAATCTCTGTGGGCTTCATATAGAATCTAACAGTTTGAACACTAGAGGATGTGGAGCAAAGAGTCTTTGGGGATTTTCTGCTCTCCATAGAGGTTTTTACAGGCAAGGTTGGCTGCAGTACTTGAAATGTATTATTTATTTATTAATGTATTTTTAAACATATTTAATAATTTTGCAAAGTTAGGCAATGTATTCAGTAGCGCTGAAGACCATCCACATATTCCCAGGTTTAAGGATAAATTACATACTGCATCTTTAAATTAGCATAAAGTAAAACTTCTCACCCTTTGAAATTAATCCCGTCGAACTTCTTTTCAACGCACCCCGCTTACATTTCCACCAGTATAACGAGGCCCCGATTTCAGGTTACTTAGCTTTTCCTTTGCAGATTTTATTTCTGCATATTCATGGTAATATGAACTTGTGCAATACATTGTTGATTTACCTTTGAATTGCAATAGTGGCAGAAGAGTATAATTCCAAATTATACATTTGAATCACTATCTTCATCAATCATTTCCAGGGTGATTTTCAGAATCAGCCGCAAATTTGTATTCATATACAACACAACAAATAGTTTTGTCACCCCCTTTCTTTGAGTGCGGACGTGGTTTATTATCGAGTGGAGTATTTTTGCCATAATGAGACAGGAAAAGACCCCACCACAGGCTAGTGTTAAGCCGAAGAAGACACAAAAGAAAATTATAGTCAAGCAGAAGAAGGAGATCATCGAAAAACTCGAACGAGGTGTGCGTTTATGTGACTTAGCGTTACAAGTACCTGTACCAGTAGGCTAAGTCGACCATTGCTAGCTTCCTAAGAAGAATGAAGCTATTAAGGGTGTGTGTGTGTGTGTGTGTGTGTGTGTGTGTGTGTGTGTGTGTGTGTGTGTGTGTGTGTGTGTGTGTGTGTGTGTGTGTGTGTGTGTGTGTGTGTGTGTGTGTGTGTGTGTGTGTGTGTGTGTGTGTGGCTAAGGGTGTTTCTGTGTTGTCTAAGCAACGGTCTCAGGCAATAGAAGAGGTTGAAAAACTTGCGTTGATTTGGATTAACAAAAAGCATCGAGCAAAGGACAGTGTGAGTGAGGGTATTATCGCCGAGAAAGCAAGGCAACTTCACTCGGATAGGGCTCCTTGTGAGGATAAAGTCGATCAGAAAATGGATGGATACACCAGGATTTCTCAATTTTTATTGAGCAAAGCCAGGTGTTTTACAATGGGGAAAAATTGCAAAGAAGTAGGAGGAACATCAAATATCTGCAGCTGTAACAAAGCGCCTGACAGAATATTTAAAAGACAACCGACACCTCCATAATTTGTAAAATCACTTCAAATGACTTCTACTGATCGCATTTTAAAAAGATTCCACCACATATAGCTATATTTTACGTTTTAAGGCTCGCGCTGAATATTCAGGAAGTCTTGTTTTCGAGTTGATGACGATGCCTGAAGTGACGTCACATTCGAAACACCCCTGACCGACAAAGCATGCATTTTGGTCACTTTTTTTGCATCTGAAAACACTGTGTTGATCGCAAAATTAGAAGGAAAACGACATAAATAACGCGATGGTGAATCGTTGTGTGTGGCACCAAGACTACCAATTGCAGTAAAACGCATAAAGAAGAGTTGACAAACGCATAAAGAAGAGTTGACACAAATTCCCAGCAGACAAATCAGCCCATTTCCAACTGAGCTTGTGCGCCATCTTGTGCATTTTCTGGGACGCTACATTGGAGTCCAGACGGCTCGAATTGATACCGATGGACTTCTTTCATCAATTGCAAACGTATGCTTTCCTCTTCAGAACTATTTCAATCATATTCATAACTGAATGTGGAACAAGAAAGCATATTCTCCGAATCTGAAGCCATTGTTTTGATTCTCCAGAAATGCAAGACGTCTTGGCGTGACGTCACGAACTGGGGGCGGGACTTGCTAAAAATGCCCAATTCGCAGCTCAATTTTTTGCAGATTTTGGAGACTAAGTCATTTTTATTGGTGTTTTGCATTTGACTACAAATATCATACTGCGTGTTCTGGGTATTTTAGATGCTATAAAACGTTTTTCAGATGTCAGTTAGGAAACAACAAAGTGATGTCGGTTGTCCTTTAAGCAGTGAGGGGGAAGTGACACAGCCGGCGGCATATTGCACATTGGGTGGAGCAGGGTGGAGCAAATCAAGGCGAAAAAATAAACAGAGAAAACAACATGTGTTGTTAAAACGTGTATCAATCAGGCTGCACAAATGAATTGCACAAGCCATCTGTACCCTTGATGCAAAAAGCTATCAACCCAGCTAAACAGAACACAATTGATGAGGAACAAGGTAAAATTAAAAAGAAAGTAGAAGGCTATGTTCTTCATCAAGTGTTTAATGCTGATGAAACCGGCCACTCCATTCCATCAAGCCATCAACAACCATCACAAAAGTAAATAAAACAACTTTATTATACATAGTTTATTTATTTGATTATAATACCATGGCACATTTATTATACGTAAAATAAGGTATATTATGTGTAGTTTTAAGGCTTAGGAAATTAGAAAGTAGAAAATTGTGTTTTATGGGGACCCGGGAACGGATTATTCTCATTTTAATTGTTTCCAATGGGAAATTAATTTTTGGGATACACACTTTTCGACTCTGTCTGGCCACCAATTAAGCTTGTTAGCCAAGGTTTCACTGTACTCGAATAAATACGGTAATTCCTAAATTATATGGGTCTGGAGTTATATGAGCTTGAAATGAGGGTGGCTGTCCAAAATACAATGCAATCCATACATATTGGTTTATATAACGCTTTAACAACAGCTGAAACTGGAACAAAGCGCGAACATGGAAAAATTGGAAATGCTGCCCCTTGTGGAAAAGAAATGACATTGCCAGAAGCTATTGCCAGAGGTGATTTCCAGAGGCTATTGCCAGCGCTATATCGGCACCCGAGGATTTAAAAACAAAACCCGAACACATTTGGGAATGCCGCTATACGTCATAGTTTCAATTCCCGAAAAAAAATTGTGAATAGCAGAGAGTGAAAAAGGAAGTCAGTTCAAATACGACACAGAGCCCTTGATGAATGACGGATTTGCACATCGGAAAGAGTGTCATGCTTGTTTCATCATACATCCGTTTGGGTAATGAGTTGAGGTAATTTCAGTGATGAGACCTGTGTTATTACCCAGTGGACAAACCTATCGCTGCTAGCTTCATTTATAATGTAGCGCTATCCAACGTGAATAAACTTCATTTTCCCTAACTCAAGGTTGGGATGTATTATATATTACCTGTATTTTCAAAAGCAGAACACCATACCTCCGTAATATAGGGGCCCCAATTAGTCTTAAGAAGAATGCCTAACTCAAAAAGACACTTCTCTTTTTTAGCCATGATGAAAAAGAACGCGCTCAGAACAGTAATTACCTCACTTCGTTAGACCCTCGTCCTCAACACATGTCACACTTTTACATTGAATCGAGGACTCAAACAAAACCTCAGGTCCTTGTGAGAATAAAGAATTTCAGATAATGAATGGATGTATCAGGATTAAACCAAACCAAATAATGTTTTAGGACCCTAGAAATGCAGACACTGAAAAAAATGCATAAAATGGTTTATGATCCAAAACACATTAACAACAAAGTCCAAAACAGAAAACATTGGCCACAGGAATCAGGGAGGAAAAAAATCAACAAAACACCCCTGCAAAAGACAGGAAAATAGTAGTTGGATGATAGAAACGAAAAGACCATAACAAAAGCACGATCAAATGACAAAAAAATCACGATACTTCGGGAATGTGGTGCGAAGAAAACAAGAATGACTCTTATACGATGGGAGTCTAGAAAAGCAACATTTGAGCAAGCGCAGCAACAAGGTCAATAATCTGACAAACACTCAACATCTTGGCAGTCCTTAAATACACTAATGCTTGACTGCGTGATGAGACTCGTCTGGTTTCCTCCCACCTTCCAAAAATATGTATGGCAGGCAGATTAAACACTCTAAATTGTGCCTAGGTCTGAGTGTGAGTGATGGTTGTTCTTCTGTTTGAGCCCTGTGATTGGCTGGCAAGAGGTTCAGTGTGTCCCATGTTGTCTTGTCATCAATGTCATCAGATGAAAGTGTGTGAAGCAATCATAAAACCCATCGTCAAAACTTTATTGAGATGTGTTATCATCCAATCCAAATTATTGGTGGGTTTGAAGTGGATACTGATGGGATTGTGATGTGTGAATAGCTTTTGGCGTCGCAACATGAATATCAACTACGACTGAGCGTTTTTGCACGTGAGAGTTTTGGGGAATTGAAACGGATAGGGAAGTCTGTCGATGACTTTGGGATAATGGGCATGGGTGATAAACGCTTTGAGGGCACAAAGCTCTTTTTAGAGAGTGTTATTTAATTTCCCTTTGGAGACACTTTACTTCATGGAATTATCAAATAATTGAAGTAAAAATAAGGGACTTAACAAGACTTGAAGAATTATCTTTATTTTATTCGGTTAAGGAGAGGTTTTGCATTGCTCACAGACGAAATTCAGGATAAGCTTTGCGAAACCTGAATGATCATGGACATTTCATGAATTGCTCTACTGTTTGTGGCAGATTTGTTTTTTTCATACTCCGTTCAAAGCAACTCAATTGAAGCCAAATATTAAAGAAAATAGTGTTACAGTTTTATTTGTGAAAGATTCTTCTGAAAAAAATGAGGGTGCTGCTTCACCAAGACATTATCTGATATATTTTCAATTACAGACTCTTTTTGGACACCATAATGTAGAAAAACTAGTTTTGGTCAAAGTAGTTTTTCTTTCTCCCTCTCTTTTTTTTTTTTTTTTTGAGGCGAACTTTTTGAAGCTTGTTCCATAATTTAAGAAGCTGTCATTATTGAGTGTATATGTGGAGGTGGAAAGACATCCAAAAGTGTAAGCCCAGAGAAAGACAAAGATTTCCAACAGCTGAACATGACAGGGTGACAATTATATAAAAGGCTGCATTCAGGGACGCATTCAGCACACCAAAAGGATGACCGAGGACGCTGTTGAAATCGCTTTGTTTCATTTCAGCAACTATATCACCTTCAATTTATGTATTGATGTATTTTCTTTGAGACCAGTGCAGAGTTATATTAACGTCACTAACGCATAAAATGTAATGAGGGTCACCCATTCATTTATTTTCTCTTCGTGTCATTATGTTCGAAAGTAAGCTGGACGTCTGTGTAAGCTCTCAGTCGTACAGGAGTGGTCCATTGATGAAAAGGTTTCTTCAGCCGTCATCTGTACTTATTTGAATGTGTCGGACGTTTCGCTTCTTATCCAAGAAGCTTCGTCAGCTAACCGGTAGTTTCGGCCCTATATATATATATATATATATATCCCTACTGTCCAGACGTGGCGGTGCCGGACTCTGCTATGATTGGTCCCTGCTCTCAGGTTGGGGGCAGCAGAGGCCTAATCCCTGCGGCTCCACTGATTACTTCTATTGTCCTGACTGACGACTGGCCTGATTCCCCAATTTGCCCTGGTAACACCTCATCAGCATAACTAAGCCTATGTTACCTAAGCAGTCTATTGTACGAACGATCCAAATTGAACCTCACACCACCATGGCGGTCAAGGGATGGTCCTTTGGCAACACAAAATTCCTACTTATTTCAAACCGATAAACACTTTAAGGCAAAAATTAGTGCATCCAAAAGATAGGCTGCCAAATGAAAAACAAAGTAATGTAGTTTATTCAATACATTGTAAAAATGAAAATTGTAAA